>NC_138655.1:158843076-159113076 GCF_964273445.1 Streptopelia decaocto
GCTTCTAGGAGACACAGCAGAGTCTCTTCTGCTTCGGTTTGACCTACCTGCCACATGTAGAGGACATAGTGAGGCCTGCCTGATCTCTGGTAGGTGTACAGGACCAGGTAGCAATCACCCCCGTAGAACTGCCCATATGTCTTGGGATTCACTGGCTGCATTTTCAGGTCCTCAATCCTCCACACCTAATGAAAGAAACATCTTGGTGAGCAGCAGTGGAGTCAACATGAAGACAGACCACTAAAATTCAGGTCTTTGATTGGAAAGATAACACTTTCTTTCTCTCCTGGATGCCAGCCTATGTTCCCCCCAGCTTGATTAAGTGCTTGATGGCAAAGTCAGGACTGTCACAATACATGTGCCATTAATGGACTTTCAGTAGTTGGTGGCCCTCAAGGAGGAGCAGCCTCCATGTCCCTCTTAGCCCTACAGTCCCTCTCTCAACCAGCTCCATCTTCCATGAGAGGCCACAAGAATGGGAGAGGGGCCTCTGCTTTGTACAAGTTTGGTTGATATGGACCTAACTGGGAGATGGTGTGAGAAGGGTGTTTCAGTCTCATGACCCACACTCATGGCAGAAGAGGGGTCATCTTGGTGACTGCTTTGCTCCACTGGTCATGGGTTGGAGAAGAAACGCCCTGAGCTACTGCAACTACTGCATTAGGGAGAGTTCTCAAGCACTTTGCTCTGGCTTCAGCCATGGTTCCTTGGGGAGGGTAGGTGGGCACCTCCTTCACAGCTCCCTACAGCTGCTGTGTGTGAAAAGGCAGAGATGTTTGGAAACACGCTGGTTATTGCATCCTGTGTCAGCAAAAGAAGTTCCCTCACCTCTATCTCCCCGGAGGCATCATCTACCATTCTCTGCTCAGCAGCGAGCTCTGGTCTGGCGTGGAGCTGAGTGGTGTCAAACTTCACCTGCTCCACCTTGGCTGCATGCAAGGGCAGAATAAAAACAAGAACCCAGTGAATGCACAATAACATACCAATCCTCTGCATCACCCCCAGGCACACACAGAACTGTTATACATGTGAGAAAAACATGGTCCATGGTTGTAAGATGCCAGTCTTGCCACCTGTAAGCCAGTGTTGATTTTGGAATATGCAAGAGGTCATACACTCCAGCGTTGACCTGTTACAGGTTGGCAACTGGCCATATAGTGTGTTCCAGTGATGACTGCCTGGTAAAAACATTAATTGTCTTCTGACATAATTGTTTTCCAAGTCTATACATATTCCCCTCTTTCTAAAATGTCACTTTCAGAAATAAAATGGCTACACTTCTCCAGCTCATGACAAAGAGAGTATTTATGGACAGCATAGAGAGAGACAGAGATGCAGAGAAAAGAAAGAACTTGCAAGGGAAAGAGATTTGCGGCTCTCAGGCTATTATTGAGCATCTCTGTCACCATCCCGTTGACATCATTTGTCAACGAGTCCTCTCCCTTTGCTATTTTTTACTCTTTGGGGTTAATACATTGTAATAGTCACTTCAGCAGCATGATAATTTGAGGCACCGTTTACACCCGCAGTAAATACAGAATAATTCCATTGACGTCAGGAGGGTCTTGGGTGGATGCCAGTGTAAATGAAAGAAGAATGTTGTTCAACATGTCCTTATCAGGTTCAGCATTAGCCTTTTATAAAGAAAATTAGGAAGGTCTGCAAGTGTGAAATTTTGCACACAGTTTTTCAGATGAGAGAGGTCTTTGCCAACATTTACATTTGGAATAAAGGGCAGTTTGGTTTGTATAAGAAGCCTCAGCAGTTCTGAAAGTTGTTCAGTTCCCAAATCCTTTGCTTCTACTGAAGAAGGTGGAAAATACAAGGCATGAGAAGAATGCGCACAAGATTTTCAAGATACTGAAGGCAGGAGATAGTTGATGTGAACGATGTTCCCTCAGCAGCTGCTTAGCACAGGTCACCAAGCCAAATCCAGGGCAAACACACTCACCAATTTTGCCAGTAGTGTAGATTTTGCCCAGTCCTTGTGTTTCATCCTTTTCTGTCCACCTCTGGAAGAGCTGTTTAAACATGGCTGACTCTGCTCCATCATTCATGACTTCAATGTTGGTGGATGAAGGATACCCTTTGGCTTGGATAAAACCCTAGTGGGGTTGAAAAATGACATTAGTGGGAACACGCTGAGATTTGAGAGACATGAGAAGAAAGCTGTGGACCTGAACCAGCCCAAAGAGTGAACGTCCCCCACTAAACACAGTGACATGGTCAAGGGCAGAATTCACCCCTAGACTTGCATTCAGACTTACAAACAGAGGTGTCTACAAGCTCTCACTCTTGTATCCGTGTTTATTTATGTGTTTAGGGGACTGAAACCTATTCCTAGAGACTGGTTACCAGGATCACATCCTAAACTTAATCTCTGCATGGTACCTTAGTCTTGAAGGAAATCTCACTCATTGGACCTAGTGACAAGCCTTCTCCCCTATCTCAGACAGCTCCATAGATGGCTTCTGGTGATGGATCTAGGAGTGGAGGGGAGGGAGGAGTGATGGGGTGTGTCCGTGGCTCAAGAGACTAGTTTAGTTCTTTGCTTTCCTCCAAACTTTTTGTGCGTCTCTAATACAGCAAGACTGTCCTCCCTATAGCATGATAGAGAGCCTGAATGACAAGGTAGGGAAGGGATGGAGGCATCCCAGAGCATGATGTGTGTTCTGAAGGGACTAAACTCTCACAAATCTCTGGGGTTTATTATTTTGTTTTCTCCCTAAAACCAAATCATTTATTTGCAATAGAGCTACTATTGAGCTAAAAGCCTACTTCAACAGAGTTGCTTGATACAGTATGAGAGGGAAGAAAATGATCTGTGTTCTGCCACAATGCCAAAGTCATTGTTCTGTTTTCGAGAACTGCTCTTGTATTTATCTCAGCAGGCTTCAGGATGACCTGGAGGTAACAGTGCTGACAGCAGTGGTTTGGGGAAGGAGCCTGATTGAGGGCTTCTGAGCATCCATCTTCTGCTGTAAATACTGCAGCCACACACTGCCCCCAGGGAAAAGCAGAGCAGATGGTCTTCCCATTCCTCCCACCTGCCACATTGAAATACAGAGATATCTTTTGTTCTGCATGCGTAGCTCAGGGCCAGGATTTGCAGAGCTGATCGCCTACTAAAAAGCATCTGAATTAAGCTTGTGAAAGGAGCATAGAAGACTGCAAGGTAAGTTTTAAGGCAAAGTTTGTCTAAGCTTTTCTTCTGCCAGACAATAGGTGCAACTGGTATTGAAGCTGAGTGACTCCAGTTAAGACCTTATTGAAAGCGAGGCCACTGAACTTCAGTATCTCCAAGTAAGATCTCATTGAAGATGAGGCTGTTTATGGTCTTCGCATAAGTGAACAGTTGAATGAAAAGCTAAGTTTCCTTGTAGCATTCACTTCAACACGTCAACTTGTAAAAAAAAATCCAAACAAATGCCTTGCTCAGGCTCCCTCGAGGCTACTTATTTTTTCTGAAAGGAAGTGTTGAGACATGCTCTGCCAGAAAATAACTGCATGGCAGCTCATCTGGAGGAGTCGCACAGGTGCCAGGGCACTGTGCTGGTGTGCGCTACCTTAACATGAGCCCTGGGATCGCCTCAGGTTGGCTGATCTGAGTTTGTAAGAGTTAATAACAGATCTCTTTCTACCCAGTGGAAGAGCCCTGTACCATCTTCAAATTTAGGTCTAGAACTGAGTCCAGACTTATCAGCGTTGTGAAGATTTGTTGCATGTAATGGACTTGGGGTTGAGGCCTGTAGCACCTACATAAAACATCTGGCTTTTTCCATAGACCCCAAGTAGTCAAGTTCCCCACTGACCTGCCCAAGGTGTTGCTCTTGGTTGGGAACACAAGAGATGCCTTTCAGGGTCAGAGCAGTGGTCCATGCTGCCTGGGACAGTGGCACTAAGAGATGCTGTTTATTGAGCACACGTGAGCTTGGTGGCTCCCTTCACTCTCCCCAGCATCCAAAATATTGAGTCATGGATGTTAGAGAGGATATAAGAGCCTCTTTAATATCCGTTTATGGGACTGTTGATCATTAATTTGTCTATTCCCATCTTAATCATGCTGATCCTCTCTGCCTCCACCATCTCTTGAATCAATAAATTCCAGAAGTCCATCATCTACTGTGTAACAAAGTATTTTCTTTTATACTTTCTCTTGTTTAACCAATTTATTCTCAGTTTTATTGTCAGGTCTTAGTTCCAGTGCAATGTGGTGACTAACAATTTTGTGTCTGCGCCATCAGCGCCTCCCTTAGACATTTAACTTCTCTCTCTGTTATTTCACAGGCCAGCTCCTCAAGACCTATACTTGATTGTAATTAGTGGTCAGATATAGATTAGCACTTAGCCTCCCACGACATTATTTGCACTATATTACAACTCACCACGGCTCGAGTGAAGGCTGCTTTTTTCTCTTCCAGGCTGGAGGCTTTCCCTCTCCAGACATAAATCTTAAAACCGCCTTGGTCTAAAATGTAGCAGTCCTGAGGTGAAACAGAAAAAGCAGATGTAAAAAGCTCTGCACAGGCAAAGGTCCTCATTTGTAGGCTACTCAGGGTGGATCCTTCTTCAAGATTTAGAATTAGATGTAGATCTCACTTCCTTGCCTCGAAGAGCTTTAATGTTGGTTCAACCATTAACAGGGGCAACAGAGGATGGTTTTACTGTAGTCCATAAATGGAGTACAACTATCATCAACCCTACAAGCATAGGAGTTCATGGTTACGTTGAGTTTGTGAGGACACCTGACCCATGCAGCTGCCCTCTAACTGTAATGAGTTAAAATATGTATTTTTCTTAGACGTTGTTCAAAACTGGCCATTACCATCTCATGAGAGATGTTCCCAAACCAGCGGAAACACCAGCTCCAAAAGGCTCCAGGAAAAGTGTGTGCTGAAATACCATCCACAACATGCTGTGCTTCAGCACTGCTGACAGTGGTGCTCATTTATGCCAAATCTGCTACTAAAGGAGCAGGAAAAGCCCAAGCTGGACATATTCTGCATGTCTCCACTGCACAGAACTGGTGCTCCAAACTGACAACCCACTGTGTGACCAAAGGTTTCTCATTTTTCAAAATGAACTTTGACAACGAAAGCAAAAGCTTCATATCCCTGTAAAAGGAGACTGAGATTTAACAAGGCTGACACCAGGGTGAATAAGGGAGCTGGAGCCTTGCAGCACAACACTGGTTTGGAATAGGCTGGTTTGCACTGCAGAGAATTAAGGATGAGAAATTCTCTGCCAAATTTTAGCTAGAGGGATACTAGGAAAGCCTCTGTTTTCTTAAAGACTTTGAGCAGAGGGTATGTAAGAGATCTTCATGATTATATACTTATTTGTTCTTAATTTTGCAGATGAAGGGCTACTCCCAAACATCAGGTACTAAGGAGCCTTATTGCTGTCTGGAATTTCTTCCTGGCCCCCAGCTCTCCTTGACTCAGATTGCCAAGCTATTATCATCCTTGGCTGAGATGGTCAATTTGCCATCTCTCATTAAAGCAGCTTCAACACACCAACTACCTCTGTCCACCGAGGTTGTAGTAGGGATAAGCTGTCCTGTTTTCAGAGGACGCATGATAAAATTGAATAACGGAAGGGCTGGTAATTTTCAGGAAATGGGGTATCCCATTGAAACAGGTGCTCAGCTGAAAATAAAGCAAGCCACAGCATCCTTTTCTCGCTGTAAGGTTTGATGGTTTTCTCTCACCTCGTGCTGGAGCAGATCCTGTGTCAGGGGCCGGGTAGCTATCTCCTGTACCACCAGGTCGTTGTCCTTCTCATAGACACTGAAAAACAGAGTCATCGAACAGAGTCAGGCTTCATAGCACTTGCCGTAAAAAAGGAGAGGGTTTGGAGCCCATCCCCAGACTTACTGGTAGAGCCGGACATTTGCTTTCTGCAGCTCATCTGCTTTCGCATCTGGGATGGCCTCTCGGAGCTCCCCGCGCCTCTCACCCAGCACCATCTTCATGATCTGCATGAGGTCCGGGGAGTCTTTCTCGTTGTCAATGATGCCGATTTGAGCACGGCCGCCTCTTTCGCTGTCCCTGATGCTGCGAGCCAGCGCCAGACCCTGCACAAGGATCAGCAGATCATAGAATCACAGAATAGTTTGGGTTGGAAGGGGCCTCCAAAGCTCCTCCAGTGCCACCCCTGCCATGAGCAGGGACATCTTCACCAGCTCAGGTTGCTCAGAGCCCCGTCCAGCCTGGCCTGGGATGTCTCCAGGGATGGTTCATCCACCAACTCTCTGGCCAACCTGGGCCAGGCTCTCACCACAGTGTAAAAAATTTCTTCCTCATGTCTAGCCTGAATCTCCCCTACTGCCTGTTTATTAACTAATTCTCAGGAAAATATTGCATGTTACAGTTTCTACTAGTGCTTGCTCCTGCACAGCACAGGCGTGTGGTAGCCACAACAGGCATTGCTCATGTGTGACTGTACATAAGCAGGTCCAACCATCTTGTGATGGTCTGGGAGAGAGATGCACACATGCTGAGGAAAATGAGGCTGGATGCTTCAGAGCTGCAGGACCCTGAGTGTCCTGTGGTGACATTTTACATTTAAATGTTTCACGTATTCAAAAAACTTGGATGTTTTCTGTGAAAAAAGCAGTGTGAAATGCCAAGCAACTAATTAGGCCGAAATCTCCATTTCCCACTGAATTAATTTTCCATGACTCTTACCGCAATAGCTTTGAAAGGGGCCCCTCTTTGTCAGACTTAGGAGATGACCTGCTTGATTGCCAGGTCTGAGATGAACCATGGCCTATTCCTCACAGCAGCCATCCCTCTACTGGTTCCCCCTCCTCTGTGTCCTGACGGTTTATTTGTCTCTTATCCAGTTTCTGTTGGATCTTCTCCTCTGGCCGTTATGTCCTGGAAAATCTTCCCTGTGAAGCTTCCCCTGCTCCTACCTTATCAGGTGACACCATGTGAAGAGCAGACCCACCTGCCTTTTAATGTGTATAATGCCTGGCTACAAGTTTGGCCACCAACTTTGCTGATGACCCATTAATGTATCTTGCTTTATTACTTCTCTGTATCTCAGTTCCCCTCTTAGTAAAATAAGGATAATTACCCTTTGCAAAGTGCCTTAAGAGCTATGGATATGACCTATTGACACTTGGGTTACGTGTTCCTACTTGTGTTATACTGACCAAACTGGAATTCCCTGTGACGCTGCAATTACTGCAGCCAGACTTAGTGCTGTTGCTGGCTTTGTAGTCCTATGTCATGCAAACTACAGGGCACCGAAGGATGGATATGGACCTCCCCAGAAGGAGCTGGATGCCTTTTTGGAGGCAGAGCTAGTGATGTGATGGGTCTCTCACTACAGGAAAGACATCAATGTGCTGGAGATTGTTCAGAGAAGGGAACGGAGCTGGTGAAGGGTCTGGAGCACAAGTGTGATGGGAGCGGCTGAGGGACCTGGGGCTGTTTAGCCTGGAGGAGGCTGAGGGGAGACTTTCTTGCTTTCTACAACTACCTGAAAGGAGGTCGTAGCATGGAGGGTGTTGGTCTGTTCTCCCAGGTAGCAAGTGAAATGGCCTCAAGTTGCACCAGGGAAGGTTCAGATTGGATATTAGGAAAAGTTACTTCATGGAAAGGGTTGTTGGGCATTGGAACAGGCTGCCCAGGGCAGTGGTGGAGTCACCATCCCTGGAGGGGTTTAAGAGACATTTAGATATGGGTCTTAGGGACATGGTTTAGTGCTAGATTTAGGTTATGATTGGGCTCGATGATCTTGAGGGTCTCTTCCATCCAAAATGGTTCTGTGTGCCAACAGCCGCCCATGAAACTCAAGCTGAGGCCAGGTCTGAACGTGAGCAAAGCATTCTGCTGGTCCTCCAATACCAGCAGATCGGCAAGTAGAAGATTTGCAATTATCTTATCGGCTCATCTTTGTGTTGCTGGTTTTACTGAGATTTTCACTGTGCAAACATTGAGCACTGTTTCTCTATTTTGTTTTGTTTTGTTTTGTTTCTTGTTTTGTTTTTCCAGGCATCAGAATACACTGCTGGTAAACTAGGTGGCTTTTGCCTGTACTCACCCTGGATTTCTCAGCAATGCTGCAGTTGGGTCCATTCCACTGAATCAGCACTTTCCCAAGGTCCAGCAAGAAAACATCGCCCTTATTGAAACTGTCCCAGGAAAGCGCTACCTGTCATAAGGAAATGAAAGTGTTTGGCAAACTGGGGAGGACAACAAGAGCTACAGGGGACAAGTCGCAGCCATTGTGAACTTGCCCTTAGGGATATAGCAACTGGTCTTCAATGACATGCTCATTTTTCTAGCACTCAGCTATTCACTGAGCCCAATGGTTTCAAAACCCCAAGGGACATCTTGAAAACTGTCCTGTAGTAGAGGTCCTTGAACAGAGATGAGCTATCAAGCAGGCAAACTGGTGAGAAATGGGTGTAGAAGGAGAGGAAAGAGAGATTATCCATAAGAAGAGGGGGTCTTCTAATTACCTCTGTGGCTGACACGTGCTTCTTCCCCTTGACATGAAGAAGACGCTTGATGTTGTACATATTAGTCTCCACATGCCTAAATCCCGAAGCCACTCCTCCCTTCTTGTAGCTGTTGTGTAGCAGGGAATCAAGAGTTAGAACTGGTTAGAAAATACCTTCCCCTCTATGCTCTGAGAACATCTCCAGCTTTTGGTGGCAACTAAAAAATCTGGAGCCAATATAATCTCAAAGTCCTAGAAAGGGAGCATCGAGGCTGGTATGTTGACTCACTCTACTGTTGATGGCTCCTGCTCAGACCATGACTACTCATGGTGTCCCTCCACCTGTTGTGGGTGCTGTGTTGCTGCTGTGCATCTTGGGAGAAGTTGTGTAGATGAACAGGCAGGTCAGGGATGGCAATGGAAACATAACTACCAAACTGAAAATCCCATACCCATGGCAGTGGCATCTCAGAATTGAAATACTCCATAAACATTTAATTAAAATATGAAACATATTTTGCAGAGAATAGACTTCTTGTTAAAATCTATTTTTGTTCAAAATACTTATTATATTAAACATAGCTATGAAATTGTTGTGATAAGCAGAACAAAATGGCAAAGGGGTTCAGGACACCGTCTTTCTTTCAAATTTAATCTACCAATTTTGTTGTCCTTCTGTCCTTGAACACAGACTTCGCAATAGCTGCTGCTAGCACTGTATTGTTGGACTGCACGATGACATTCCCTCCTTTCTGTGCAACTTAAGGAAGGTGCAATCACATCACAAGAGGACACAGTCCCCCAAGGAAGTTCCAGTGCCTTTTTAATGGTTTTTGGGCAAGTCCAACCCACTTCCACATATCTGAGACCATTTTAGAAAACAGATGCAAAGCTCATATAATTGCCATTTATGGGAAAAAGAGACAAATACTGAGACTCTTAGAGTTTTTGCCATGTATTTTATCATAGCTTAGAAGAGACCAGCAAATGTGGTCAGGCATGTGAGCAATTCACAGTACTTCAGACTTGTTTGGCCCAGTTTAACTTATCCACAGATGGATGTTCTGGTGATTAGTCCACCTGTCAAGGTGTGGAAAGAGCCTGCTTTAATTTCTCATTCTGCCTCAGACTTCCTGCTTGACCTTAGGGATGTGGTTTAAACCAAGTCTAACTCACATTGATTTCAGGAGCAGATATATTTCCAAATAGACATCTAAACCTGTATGGTTTCCAAGGTCTGAATTTTAGTCCTTCATTATCCCTTACTCATCTACAAGATGAGGATAAAAGCACTTTTGTGTCCCACAAAAGTCCTGAGGAAACTCATGAGAGGTTGTAGAGATGCACAATACAGAGGTATAAAAGCCAGAGTGGGATAAAGGGCATTGACCAAGGATGGGTTTTCATTTGAATTTTCTTCAGCTGTTTAAGAGCCAGGCTGTTTATTGTCAGGGAAGGTCCTCCTGGAGGACAGCTATTGGAGTCACCTTCCAAAGACCCAAAGTGAGCCAAGACCTCAGGACTGGATTCCACAGTATCTTTTAGATGGTAGAAGCTCAGAGTCAAACTTTCCTTCCACTACGGGAATATTATTCCCAGTGTGAGCCAAATCAGCACTTCTTTTCAAGGTGGATATTAGTCTGAAGTGCTCTGAGTGGGCAAATCAATCTAAAGTGTGTGGAGGAGAAGAAGGAAAACCCCAGGGTGAACAAAAGGGAGGTTAAGATGCAATTACAGCAAATAACTGGGAAAATGACCAGTAGAAGAGAACGGCATGGTTCC
Organism: Streptopelia decaocto; assembly: GCF_964273445.1. Taxonomy (NCBI): domain Eukaryota; kingdom Metazoa; phylum Chordata; class Aves; order Columbiformes; family Columbidae; genus Streptopelia; species Streptopelia decaocto. The sequence continues at coordinate 158,853,316 of NC_138655.1, forward strand.
AGTCCCAATGCTTACAACTGATTTTTTCAAAATGGGAAATTCTTCTTCTGAATTTTCACCAACTTCAGTGCTGACCCATGTTCTTTTCAGATATTTGAAATATTGATGGCTCTGGGATGTAGAGAAGCAGAGAGATAATCCCAAGGAGCACAACCCTCCTCGTTGCAGGGTGTTTTACGCTACTCACATAATGCCATTGCGGAAATAGCTTTGGAAGGTCTCAGACTCGTGTCCCTGCGCTTCCCGGTGCTGCACGGGGTTCCCTCTGAGCGCGTTGTCCAGCTGGGTGACATACATGGCCGCGGCACCTTGCTCATCCTGAGATGAGTCCTTGCCAATCCAGTAATGCAAATCTACAGCGGAGCCGCGAGAGGTTCTTTTGGTCTGGAAGAGGTGGGAAAGACGAGTCAGGATGAAGAAACAGCTTATATGAGTGTTTCAAATAATATCTCTGGGCAGCAAGACCTCTCAAAACCAAGAGACCACGGAGCCCTTTCCAAGCCTGTCCAAGCTCTGGACAAGGGGAGATAGGACGGAGCTTTAGGGTGTTCCCTGGGAGATCAACTTGGAGCCAGGGACCTAATTCATGAAAGAATTTATGGGTCTTATATACTTATTGCACTGAAACGTGTTTCTGTCTGATATGCTTTTATAGGTCTTGCTATTCAGGAAAAGCGAGCACCTCACAATTACAAAAAATAACGCATTCAACCTGTCCTACTTTTGTAGAGTTTGGTATCAAAACTCAAAGGAGACTCTTCTCGCAGATCACCTTTTTAAATGTAATGTACACTGCTATTTATTTGCCTGGAGATACTATCCTTTCTTTCTTGTTCTCCTTCTCATCTCACAGTACACAGGAACACAAACTGCCTCCGAATTCCTGCTGACTTGCAAAACAGACATCACTCCAAATGAAGCTGAGCCTGTGTGCGCATGCTGTGATTCATCTTATTACAGAAAAACCCAATAGCCTAGAAAAAGGAGGCAAGCGATCTGGGAACAGGTGTGCTTATCGTTCTGTGAGTTGTGCCTGTTATTTTTCAGCACCTACTGTGTTAAATCCTATCATGGACACCTGGGAAAGGTAATGAAAGCTTGTTTTATAAATTGGATTTGACACTAAGTTCTGTTTATTTGCTTTGTGCAATGATACCACAGCGAAACACACCAAAAGAACTTGAATAAAACACAGCTCGGTTCCTCCAGGCACAGCTAATTAATTTGTTGCAAAATCGCTCAATTTAATACACTGCTATTGAAGAAGATCAAAGTCACGTTGTCCTGTGGGCTCTCTCTGTTCGGAGAGCCTCCAGTCAAGACATAGAATGCAAAGATGAATATTTTTACCCTCCTGCCTGCAGGGGGAAAAGGGACTTGTGGGCTGATTAAGGGCTTTTCTACCTGGGGAACCTTTTGCAACACATGCTGAGTCTGTGAGCATCAAAATCTATACTCTATAGTCACCTCCTTGCAAGGACGCTCATATTCTGCTCTAAGCATGTCTTTGGGTAGCTGCTTCCAATCGATTCAGCACTCAAAAGGCAGCATAAAGGCATGTGCACGGAGAATTAGAGAATGAAACTCATTCTGCATCGCTCTCCCAACCTACTTTCTCAGCATGATGTATAGTGGATGGGCATTTGGTTGTGGGATAGTGGAGGCTTTGCTGCCTCTTGATTGATGGAGGTGTTTGCAGGAGGGATCACTCAGACCCAGAAACTGGGAAATGCTTCTGGTTTCCACCATACGGACATTGTTTGATGGCAATGAGGCCCGGTTTGCTCTACGCAGATGAAGAGTTCTGGAAGGAAGTCTGGGAGGTGAGTGGAACGCCTCTTCTTCCCACAGAGCCTCAGGAACATGAGGTATTTTGTACAGCCCATATAGTAGAGCTGGTTCTCAGAAGTTCCTCATGCTTCTGGCTAGTGTGGGTTCAGCTGGTTGCAAGTGGGTCTGGACCAAATTTGGGAGGGACAGATGAAGTGTCCTAATGGGGACATGAGAAAGGCTGCAGAGCCTCCCTGATGCTTGTGTAACACAGAGTAAATGGCAGACCTCCATAACCCACATCATCTGCTGAAAAGGAGACCCTCCAGTCAATCAGCTCTCACACCCCCAAAAGATTCCCGTAAGCCATGCAAATGTGGGCCCTGATTTAATTTGCCAGGAATGTACTGGCCATTTTGCCATGTCTGGACACTACTCAGTTGATTAGAAGATGAATCATTTCGGTGAACTACTAAGTTAATGGTTCCTCTGGACTTCTGATTTACTAAACACACAGTGTTTTCACAAGAGCCATGTTAAATTCATGTATGTGATTAGATGGTGAACACACACTAACAACTACGTTCACCCACAGCATGTGCTGCTCTCGCCAGTGACAGTACAGGGTCAAGACAGCCAAACAAAATGAAAGGGGTGAACCAGTTGCCTACCAAAATGACCAATGTTTGTTGTCCTTACTTACATGCAGAACTATGTAACAGTCTCCTTCAAAAAAAGTCCCATAAGCCTTTTCAGGTACAGGAACCATCTTCATATTCTGTAAGAAAATGAGGGTTTGGGTCATCACTAGAACTTCAGAGCCAGAAGTTTGTGGGTGTGAAACAGGACAGCTGGGGTGCATGAAATGTTAAGGTGACAATCAGAGTTTAGAGAGGGCTGTGCTCATAAGCTGGAAAAGCCACTTCTGGGGGAAATCCCAAAATTACTAAGGGGTGAGAAGGGGTAAATGATAGGGCTGCTTGGTCAGATTGACAAGTATTTTTTACTCTTCTTCTCCATCTGCAGTCCTGTAGGTCTAGAGCAAGAAGACTTAGTGGTCAGGTTGAAATGCTCCAGAGTTTGCATGTGTAGGGGATTTCCCAGCAGAGTGAGCACATATCACCCCATATTTAGTTTTGGGGCATGGTTTTTACTCAGTACCCATCAGGACACGAGCAGGTCCTGGGCTTGATCTGGTTCTGTGGTTCCCTGGAATTGGGGACATACATTCTTCTGGTGGCCTGACTTGTTTCCCAGCATACCAGCCTGACCCTTGTGAACTGACACGTTTCTAATTACAGATCCTCTGGAAACAAGCTTAGTACAGTGCTTCGGAGAGAAATGGAAAAGCAAATACCCTCTGATTTTTGAAACATAGCTGGGACCTGTAGAGAGCCACCAGCACTTGGAGACACATGTTGGAGCCCCTTCCCACCCTCCCCGGAGTGGATTCTGGACCTCATTCTAAGCCACCTCTCATTGTGGGGGAATGTTCTTGGCTAATTGGGCCAGAAAAGGACAGAATTGAGCACAGCCTGGCTCTGAACCAAAATCAAACACCACCACAAGCAGAAGGTGACCTCGCAGGCTGCAATATCTCTCCTTGCAATGACCCATCAACCGGAGTAGGAAAGACAAGGATGAAGTGCAACTAGACTCCATGGGATACCTTTGCTGCAAAAATGGGTGTGTTTCCCATGGAAGCTGCTGGTACAGACTATGATGACCTATGCGTAACCCCTCTTCTTGGTGAAACAGGGAATTAATTTCTGCTGTGCTAAAGCAGCCTTGCATTGGTTCCTGGAGGGGGAGAGAAAGCCTCCAGTGCTGGAGGAACAGCTTCAGTCCTAGCAAATTCATGTTTCCTTAGTCAATATCATGCCTGTTTTACAGAGCAGGAAACCAAAGCGATAGTATGTTGAAAATTGCATCAAAAGAAGTTGGGTCTCCTGGTTTCCACTGTATCCATCTTTTTCCACCCAGATTACTTCAATAATGTCTTTTTCTTGAAACATATGCACCCCGCCATACACACGAGCAGAGGACATATGCCATCATCGCCTCTTGTCATACCTCTATGACCCATATCTGCAGTCCCAGCTTTCTCTCGATAGTTGGGAGATTGGTGTCACCGTCTGTCATCCTGCAGTCTGAGCTAGAAGGAAAAAGACGAAGAAAAAACAAAATAACTATATAATTGGATAGGACAGTAAGTGTGCTAGTCAGCTGCGTTCCTTTTACCATCAGTGGAGGTTTAATCCAGATAATCCACACCTTGAAGTGTTGCTGTCCTTCTGATGACTATGAAGAGGAAACAGTTGTAGTTATCAACAGTAAGGTGGGATGAACCCCCATTTCCAGGGTATCTATGCTCATGAGGGGCCAAAGTGTGGGATGACAGCGCAGCAAAGACTGAACAGGAGACAGTTCTTCTGGTGTGGGATTATTTTTCCTCTGTTTGAATAGATAGAAAGGATTTGCTGGGATGCTGGACCTGACATCAGTACTGCTTTGTTCCCACCATGGCATGAGGGGTGGCAGGGACAATAGTGACCCTGGACACACATGACCTCATGGAGTAGCCACCCTGGGGCACTGAGAGCCTGAGGAATGAAGCCCTTCCACATCAGGAGGAGATTCAGGACTAAATTAACCTGCAAGGTATTTCGGTGCAGCGCACCAGGCTCTCAGCTCCATAAAGGTCAATGGAGACACAGTCAACAGTCAGCAGAGCATAGGGAGTGATCCAACCGATGACTCCAGTGCCTACTTTACACATAGCTGAACATCTCCCTAGGCTCTGCTTGCCTGTATAGGGAAGAGGTAGGTTTCTGTTGTCCATGCAAAGGTATCTAGGGACATTTTTTATGTCTTTCATATCTCCAGCTGCCCCTCTGACAGCTAAAAATCTCGCATCCATCCTCTATCATACTTCCCAGCTTTTTTCTTGAAAAAAGGAATACCCTTAGCTACATTCCATCTTCCTACTGCTTGGATAGCTGAGGTTTTGCTCAAGAAGCAACTTCTGAACCCATCTTGTTTAAGTTGAACCTCCTAAAACAAATCAACCCCTAAAACAATGTACATGAAAACACTGAATTATATCCTAGAATTGCTGGTTGGCCTGTGGGACATGGCAGGTGCCTCCTGATCAGCTTTGCTCTGGTGGAGCAGCCTTGGGACAGGTTGTCTTTGTGTAGGGGCAAGACCCATATCGGCCTTTCCCATATGAGTCAATCCTGCTCACAAATCAAGGCCCAGCTTCGAAAGAAAAGACGAGTCACTGATTTCTGTGTTTTGCATTCGTGCGCTTGGCCAGGGCGCTCCCCTGATTTGCATTTGCTTGTGACAGACTGAACGATTGTACTACGATAAAAACAATTCATTTGACTGCGTTTTCTTCTCTGTCTCCAGATGAAAAGGCTGCGCTGATTGTAGGCCATGGCCTCTCCTGTGCTCCTCAACTGCTTGGCACAACAACCGAGCCACGATGACAAAAAATAAAATATATGGTACGAAGCCATGGAATAAGCTTCTTCTGATGGAGGAAAGGAATGAAGACAGGTAATCCTCTGCCAGAAGGCTTGTTTATTGCTCGTGTTATGAGAGCTTGGAGAGATGTGCTGCACTTGGAACCATAAAGTCTTAAGAAGTGACGGTCATTCTCCCAAAGAGTTTGCACACTAAGAGCAAAAAAATTGCAATTCTAGGCAGGAACATCGGTCCGTCCAGTTCTCCCACAGCCCAGAGCTGCCAGACCCTGGCTCCTTGTACAGTCAGTAGAAAGATGCAGGTACTTCCCAGAGTGTTTTGAGCAGAGCATCAAGACCTCTTTGCAGCCTGGCAGTGCCCAGTAGCAGGAGTCAGACATGCTCACTCCTTCCTGAGCACAGACACATCTGAAGGACTGTGGAAAAATGGGTCCGTGTGGCCTCAGGTACCCACCAGGAGCACATCCAGCAACCTTCATCTCCCGCTCAGGTCCTCCAGATAGCTTCTAGGCAAGAGGACAAAGGGCAAGGAGGAAAAAAACCCACAGTTTTCATCTCAGTTCTCAGAAAGGTAATTGATATACAGAGAGATTAAAAGCCAGATCCAGGAAGATATTTCAGCGTCTACAGAGGAGCTAGACACTTCTCTGAATGAGGTCCTGGCTCACCTGTCATGAAGACCAGGGCTATCAGGGACTGAGGCCAAAATCAAGCTCCCAATTCATGTCTTTAACCAAAGACCTTTCCTTTATTTTAATATAGCATTTAAAAGGTCCCTATCAAAGAAAATAACCCAAGTGAAGCCTCCTTCTCTCACTTATATTTTTAATTTATTTTTCTTCCAGCATCAAAGCAGGAACAACCTGAAAACAAAGCCAATAAAGATGTTTACATGCAAGGGAGAATTCAGGAGGGGTGAAGTTTTTTAGCACAACTGACACTGCTCCCTATGGAAAGCAGCAGGCATCTTGCTTGCCTGCTAACAGCGTAGGAAACCGGCAGCTGGACAGATGTGAGGCACAGCTGGCTCCCCGCTTCTCCCAGCATCTCCCATCCCAAAAGTTAACCCAAAGGATGCTGAGATTCGTCTGAGCGCAGACGGACGCGTTGGACAAAACCTTTTGAAACACAGCAGCGCTCTAATGATTCCCACCCAAACCTCAGTCTCAAACCAGGGATCTTGGATCTCCTCTGCTCCTGGAGCTCTTTTCTCCATCTGAAACCTGCCCATTAGTGCTGGTCCCAACTTTTCTGGGAAATCCTGCCCCTCCCTTCCTCCTTAGTCATTAAGCTCGGGTGGGGCAGGGGGTGCATGAAGCACAGACAAGGTTGGCTGTTTCTTTGGTCTTTCCGTCTCCTTTCAGCTGGTGGCCAAGTTAGAAATAATAGGAATATTACTTATATAATCAGACAGCTCATTTCATTAATGATTTAATGTGCGTTTTTAATCAGATGATCCCATAATTCAGCTTCTGCCCAGACACAAAATCCAATATTTATGGAGTGAAAGCCTCCCATCTGTGCTGAAATCAGGAAAGGCAGAAACTTTTCTAATTTAAGAAGGAAAAAATGGGACGTTAAGAGGCTTGGGTTCACTGTGGGGTTTGAACAGAGATGTCAGGGTCAGTTCCTGTCTCAATCAAACCACTTTTGTCCAGGACTAGGTGAAACACAAATTGGCAAGAAGTGTAAGGCAACTGCCTCTGGGGCAGGAATCCACCAGAAAGAAACCTGGTTATGGGAATGGACATTTGTTTCCTAGTACACAGACACAACTTTACCTCTGAAGGGGGAAGAGAGACACCAAAGCAGCTGTAGCTCCCCTCTTTGCCTCTGTGTTAGTAATATGAATAAATTTCCACCTCCAGGGCCAGCTACTCTATTTCCACCATTTCCAGGGACTTTTGCAACCATGGAAAGAGGAGACAAGTTCACACCATGCATGTGGGTTGAGAGGTGACCACGGCATAGCAAAGTTAACTTCTGGCTTGGAGGTTCTCTGCTGGGTCACCACACTTGGTTAAGATACTATAAATTAAACTGCAAAGAGAAAATGCTGCTGCTGGGTCTCGGCAGAGGAGCTGGAAACCAAACGTTGGTGGGTTGGTTGGCTGGATGTCACAGCGGGTACAACCTGGAGCCTCCAGAGCTAAAAGAAAAGGCTTCCCTTGTGCACTCGAGGTAACGGAGCTGGTGGGCGAGGGCAGATGGGTCTCTGTTACACCCACTTCTCTTCATGTGTTGCCAAAATCACAGCAATGCTCCCACTTGCAAAATATAAGCCCCCTCTCCAGCCAGCACAATGTGGGGAAAAGCTTTGCCTTCAGGAGGGACTAGATGACTAATTAAGTGTCAAGGTCATTCTCAAGATTGGTTAATGAATAACAGTTGGGGTGGAAGTGCCAGCAATCACTACTTAATTTTGGTCAACCCAGTACGTGTTGAACAAGCAGATCTAGTGGGACATTTCTTTGGGCAGACTTGGTCTGTTTGTGTTGGGAGGGAAAATGAGGGCTCAGAAGAGGGATAGAAGATAATTTCAAACTCCTGAAGTACGTTCTGAATTAAGCCTGATTTGGCCTGCCTGGGTTTTGGCGGCACACTTACTCGGCTGCAGTCACGGTAATAAAAAAACCCCAGTGAAATGACTAATGCTCTGTACAGCTTTGGGAAAATAGGAAGCAGCTGTGGCTCCAGCCTTTCCAGGCTGAAAGGCCTAATTATTGGGAATACTTGGACTGGCATTAGATGAGGTAAACCAGGGCTGCTGAATTGCTTTCATTGTCTCTGTTATAGTTGGGCATCTGGGCCCAAGTAGGTGCCATTTTTTTGTTTGCAGCGAGGACAGCAGTTAACTCTTGTTTTGTCCAGAGGAATGAAATTCCATGTCCAGTTACCTTATGTGGCTCACCAGCTCTTGCTTGGGATTGTTGCTTTAAAAGGGGTCTATAGGAAAGATAGGGACAGGATTTTGAGCAGGGCTTGTTGTGACAGGACAAAGGGTGATGGTTTTAAACTAAAGGAGGGGAGATTCAGGCCAGACAAGAGGAAGAAATTCATTACAGTTGGGGTGGTGAGAGCCTGTCCCAGGTTGGCCAGAGAGGTGGTGGATGAACGATCCCTGCAGACATCCCAGGCCAGGCTGGACGGGGCTCTGAGCAACCTGGGCTGGTGAAGATGTCCCTGCTCATGGCAGGGGTGGCACTGGATGAGCTTTGGAGGTCCCTTCAACCCAAACCATTCTATGATTTTATGAACGGTGACTGTCCCTGGCAAGTGACTGTCCAGAAATACAGCACTCAACAACGTGAGCTGACTTTTATTTTTCCTGTTGCAAGACCAGAAAAAGTGTTTCTTATCTTGCATGGAAATGATAGGTAAGAAGGTCCAGCAATGGGGCTTGGTTTCTCATATTGTCACACAGTCACATAATACCCTTCTCCAATTTTTTGGCAGGAAGGCAAATTTTGCAGAGGTGAGAGCACCTGCAACATATGTATCTATATGTGTATGTGTGTGTAGGTGACAGCTCCTATCCTCTTGCACGATCCCAGGAAGGGTTACAACCAGAGAAGCTGAATCACATTGCCATGTTGGATGTTCTGGGACATGATAATGAGACAGGGAATGGGATATGTGCTTTAGGGGGTGGAAAAAGAGGGAAAAGTCCACCTTAGCTCACCCTTCTCCTCCAGGTCCAGTGAGGTCCAGGTTCAGGAGCTCAGTGTGACCAATGTGCCAAGGTGAGGGAAGTGCCCAGCTGACCACAGAGAGCACTTCAGCCTTCTTGGAAAGACCTGTTGCCTGGCAGCTAAAATTACGTAAAACAGGCCTTGAAATGAGATGCTATTTCTGACCATGGTGAGTAATTAAATATTGGAACAGCTTATTAGGGAAGCTGGCAGGCTCGCCTGTAGTTAATGTGTTTGAAATGAGATGGCTAAATGGCAGGGGTGTGCTCTCTGGGCTTGGCTCCTTGGGGTCTATGACCACAAAACCCTGTTCAGGTGCTGCACTTACAGCAAGATGTGCCTTCCCATCAGTTTGGTATCAAGCCAATAAAATGGATTGATCATAATGCTTCAGAGCTTCACCCAGCCACCTCCACAGGGCAGAAAAGACTGACTGTCTGTGCTACCAAATCATCTGGGTGGATCATGAAAGGGTTGAAGGGTTTTTTTTAGTTTTAGTTTAAGTAGAGATGGATCAAAACTTGAGATGAGGCATCGAAAAGGATGAACTAAGATTGTGAAGAAGTTTCTCACTCATCTTCTCAGTGTCAATGGCTCTGGATATCAGAAGGAACTTCACTGGGTTCAGAAGGGCAGGTTTTCCCTTTCTCCAGAAAAGGCTGACAGGGATCACCAGATCATGTCTTGTCCAAGCAGGCAGTTGTTCTTTCTGTTCTTTGTTCATGGGGCAAAGGCTGGGATGCTGAGGACTGAGATGCTGAAATGCGTTCAGTGTTAATGAGAGTGAAGACATAGGGACCTGGGATGAAGAGGAGAACCACTAAGATGATTTTAGGTTCTTGACAGCCTCTCGAACTGGAAGTGCTCTGTACACCAGGGGAAGTTTGAATTCCCTGTTCAGTAATTCAAAGGATGCACAAACCTGGATCCACCTAGTCAAGTGATTTCTCAGGTTCTCATGAGCAATAACCAGTTTGCCCTGTCTGACAGAAGCTGATCAGTCTCCCCAGGTCCCAACTGCTGTATCTCTTGAACCCTGCATTTACTGCAACTCTAACCACTGCCCCAGGCATTATCAAGAAGCAAAGCTTCAGTTTAGTGTGTTTTCCTATAACCTGTTCCTTCACCTCCTCTCCATTTCTGAAACCTCTGACTTACTTAGCAGCTCAATCCCAGTCTTTTCCATAAACCCCCTGATGCTGTGAGCCTTCACCTTTCAGCCCTTTGTGAGCCACATGCAGATGGGCTTTGCATTCGTTCTCCAAACCTACCATTGCTCCTTACTTGAAAGAAAATAGAACAAGGAAATACTAGGAAATAACCACCCCAGTTACAACAAACCTCAGTCCGTCTCTTCAAATTCCTCAGGGGACATTTGATTTAGAAGGACAGGCAACTCACCATTCATCCTCTGACTTCAACTTGTCCCTGCAGCTGCTCATTTCCACCTGCCATAAATTCCAGCTCAACACTTTGCTCCATGCAGAAAATCTTGCTCATCTCTCCACACCTCTCTTTACAACCTCCTTTGTCCTCTCTATTTATCTCACTGCTGGTAGCTTTCCAGCCCTCTGATCCTCAAGCAGATGGTCTTGGGAAACTGATTTGTAGGAACAGATTTTTTTTCCCCAAACTGCTGCTATTTCTGAATCCTCCCTCAAAAAATTTTAATGACTGACTATTTTTCCTGGGAACAGTAGAGCTGTATTGTCCCAGCAAACTCCTCAACAATGTTAAGAACAATGTCCTGACAATTCAATCAGAAAGCCATAACACCAGCTGCGGCTCCCAAGTCGTTCAGGCTGAGTCTCCACATTCATCACGCTGGATGCAGAGCCCAGTGCTCACCAGTGACTGGCACTGGAGAAGGCAGAGCGAGCTGGGTGAACAGGGAGGCTGGCAGTCCTTGCCTTGGTGTCCTACGGAGAAGGTCAGAGCACCCACGCAGCTCCTGACTGAGTGTTTTCCCGGGAAGTCCTTCTTCCCTGGGATGTCTTTGAAAGCAGCAGGTGGCATCTCTGCAGGGTGAGGGCAGCCCTAATAGACTCAAATCTTTCAGAAGCAGCAGCAGAATCTGAGCAGCAGTAACTTCCTTCTGAGATCAGTCCCACTGCCTGATAATGAACTCTTTTGGTGCAAACCCATGGGTTGTTCAGCCTGGAAAAGAGAAGGCTCCAGGGAGACCTTATTGTGGCCTTTCCGTACTTAAAAAAGGGCCTATGAGGAAGATGAAAACAGACTTTTTAGCAGGGCCTGCTGTGACAGGACAAGAGGTGATGGTTTTAAAATAGGAGGAGGGGAGATTCAGGCTAGATGTGAGGAGGAGAGTTTTTATGAGGGTGGTGAAACACTGTCCCAGGTTGCCCAGAGAGGTGGTGGATGAACCATCCCTGGAGACATCCCAGGCCAGGCTGGATGGGGCTCTGAGCAACCTGAGCTGGTGAAGATGTCCCTGCTCATGGCAGGGGTGGCACTGGGTGAGCTTTGCAGGTCCCTTCAACCCAAACTATTCTATGACTCTATGAAACCCACCTCTCTGAAGATCTGTGAGAAAAAACAGGGGCACAAGAAGCTGTTAAAAGCCTTCTGCATGCAGGCGCCTTGCAGCAGCATTGCCCCTGGTATGATGCCAGCTACATTATTTCTAATAATAAAATGCAGCTTGGCATTTTACTACTACAGAGGTATCCATTCCACCTCCGGCTCCTCATCGTGGGGTTATTGAGTCAGTAACAGTATGGAGTCATCCCAAGGGAAAGGTGAGCGTGTAGTTTGCCAGTTTATTATGAACAAATCTCTCTTTCAGCTCTTTCTGCCCTGGTGAAAGGGAGAGATCACTGGCTCAGGACCAGCACTGTGTCTGTAGGCAGGGCTTTGTGCCACAGCAAGGGCAGTAGGAAAACAAAGCTGAAGCCATTTTAATTCCTCTTCCTGGTTTCCAGAGAAGTGCTTCACATTAGAAACGTTCTCAGAAGTTAACTTCTAATTACTCACCACCTCCAGGAAAAGAAGCTACAATTCTCTCCCACATCAGCATTTTAACAGAGCGTTATTGAACCTGATGACTTCAGGTCAGTAGAACAAAAGCTGAGAGCCAGGGAGGAGAGCATGTATGTTTGGTCATGGGTACAGGACCTTTCTGAACCCTGGGGAGCACCCGTGCTTCAAAAGGTTACGGGAAGGGTGTGACAGCTGGAAGTTGAGGAAAGACCCTCAAAAGAAGGTAATTTCCCAGCTGAAGCTGAGGAATGGCCATGATTTCCTATGCAGGGTTACAAGAGTCTGGAAGAAGGCCAGGAGAGGGGGTCAGAGGCTGGGATTCATCCACCCTCACTTGGATGTCTTAGCTTTAGGTGCTTAAGTCTGAGGAGGACTCTCCTTGAGTCCTGACATTGGGTCTAGGGCAGATTGGGTGACTCTTGGTCAGGAGGGACTTACTGTCCCCTTGGTCTATGGGGTAACTCCCTGGGTGGAGAGCCCAGCTTGCCACGCTGCACATCACAACTCTCAGGACATGGGAGCTCAGTCCCATCCACTGTGTCCCAAGAGCCTGGTTGCCAGGTCTGTCAGCAGGAACTGAGCCAAATACTGTACATAAAACCACAGTTAAACCCAAGCACCAGTGTCCACCTGGCACATTGTTCTCAAAAAACAAGTCTAAGAGTTACGATTTTTGCTACTGTGTATAACAGTTTTATAGTTATTGTAAGAATGTGCATGCATACATGTGCATACAAGTATGTGTACAAGGTAAATCACAGAGTCATAGAATAGTTTGGGTTGGAAGGGACCTTCAAAGCTCATCCAGTGCCACCCCTGCCATGAGCAGGGACATCTTCACCAGCTCAGGTTGCTCAGAGCCCCGTCCAGCCTGGCCTGGGATGTCTCCAGGGATGGGGCATCCACCACCTCTCTGGAAACCTGGGACAGTATTTTACCACCTTCATTGTAAAAAAAGTTATAAAAAACAAAACAAAACAAAAAGCACAATTGAATAAGCCATTGCTATCAAGACCTTTGTTTGAAGGTCATGGAGCAGGAGTGCTGGTCTGGCTCCACTCAGACCAGCTGGAGAACTGGTTCCCACAGCATTGTCTTCCTAGTGGAAAAACGTCAAGATTAATATTAACTATCAAAAGGAAGGGACTGTTCCAGTTTTGCTCCAGTTCAGACCTACAAGTGTCACATCCAACTCAGGAAGAAAAACCCAGGACTTCCAGGTTTACATCTGAGATTGCAAATGAAATGAACTGGACTTAAGCACGGTGCTTGGTAAGTGACTGCATTTCTACCACTGCCCTGATGAGTAGCAACTGATTTATTCAAGGGAAAGGGTTGTTTCTCGAGCTGCAAGAGATAGTTCACCCTTTGTGTCTGTTGGATGACACACCTCTGCCGAAAGGCACCTAACTTGTGTCAAAACAAGCAGCTACCAACCAACCCAACCCAGGCTTCCACGCTGAAGGATGGAGTGCTGAGCAAAGGTGTGAGTTACCTTATATGAACTTTATGTCTGAAACACAGCCAGACCTTCATGAGATCTTCTTTCAGTGGAACACCAGCAACACCTGCCCTTTTGGCACCATGACCCACACTAGTATTATTGTCTAGGTTTGCATTAAACCAGAGGGCTGTTCAGACCCACATATGTGGCGTATTTATTACCGTTTCATCCAGCCCTTGCAACTCAGGGTGGGCTGCAAGGCCACTCTTGATCCTTCTGTGACTTTGTGGATGCCAATCAGTCTTCACCTGCATCTCCCTGCTTTAAGAGAAGACGCCTCCTTGAGAAGACGCCTCCCCGCCATCCCACCCTCCAGAGACCCACGTGGTTGTGTATCCTCCCCAAGATGGCTTTTGGTGGCTATTTGGGGACACAATGGGGAAAATGGAGGTGGAGTGGATTACTGGGAATGAGGGGTAGAGGAACATGGGGCAACAAGGGGCTGTTGCTTTGCCCCTGTGGTATCACGTGCTGTGCGATGGATGGAGTTGGTTCATCGTGATTTTGTGAGTTAAACAACATGCTGCCCAGCGCTGGGGCTCCTACCCGCCTGAGAACAGCTCACAATCAATGTGACACAGCAAGGAGCAAAGCCCCAGCCCACAGGACTGTGTGTCTGGCACCCTCTTGGCATAAAAAGTGAAGCCCCAGCCCACGCAGGACCACAGCACACGAGCACGGGAGGAGTGCATGATCCCGTCTTGGCAGAAATAAAGGCCAGCTTTGAGAGAGAAGCCCATCAGCTGTGTAAAGCCAAATGAATAAAACATCTCTGCAAATACTGCGAACAGCTTTAGAAAGAGCCATTCATTCAGGACGGCCTTTTGCACCCAAAATTGCCAACTCCAGTTTTGTTTGAGCACAGGGAAGAAAATCAGGCATCTGAAAGACTGGGTTGGGTGAGATTTGCTCAGACCCGGAGTTCTATTTCATAGATACCAACAAGGAACAGTAATTCAGGCTCCAGCACACTCCCAAAGGGCAGGTGGGTGTCTAGATAGTCTCTGTCACCCCCAAAATAATATCATTTCTAGCATTGCCTGTTTCTTACCCTGTTCAGCTGTTTTTGTAAGACCAGTTTTAAATAAAGGGCCAGACAGAAACCTATCCTTTCATCCCAGGGCATGGCAATGGGCCATTTTTAGGTAGGAGAGGTCGGCCGCTCTGAATAGCACATTCCACAGGAACTGCCCAGGATGGAGCTCAACCATGCAATTTCGCATCCCCTATTCTCATGTCTTTGACGTGGATTTAAGGTAATAACAAGTTTCACTGTTATTCTACCCAGAGCTGCCTCAGATAAGCATGAATAGGCTCAGATAAAAACGGAAAACAAATGGTAGGATTTCTTTTTCAAGAAGAGGTCCTTGGAAATCAAGGCAACTGAAGCAAATGCACATCATCTGATACTGGACATTAACATTACGTCTCAGAGGACTTTTCGGACTGAAGGATGCCAAAGACTTAGTGACAATATTCACCCCTTTCTACATCCCAGAATGGGTGGAAATATATAATCACCCAGGATAAATCCTAATTAGGCTCATTTCCAGGGTTGTATTATGTAGAAAGACAGAGCATGAGAAGAGAGGTTTTAATGAGTCGTAGGAGTGTGTATGCCCTTGTGACTATACAATCATTGTTTCTCTAAGGGGCCAACAAAAGCTGAAGAATAAATGTGAATAAACAAAGAGCTGGAGCAGAGCTATTTTGGGTGTGGTGTGTCCACACTTCCTTGTGCAGTTGGACGTTTCATACATAGAAAGCCCAACCTATAGATTTGTCTCAGTCCAGAGCAAATTTCAGAGGCTGCCAAAGAGCCCATTCCCTGTGACAAAGGAGGGACCTTGAGGAGGGTGGTGGTGACACGTGTGCTCCCAGGGGGCTGAGATGCAGCCGGGCCAGGTACCCTGTTTCCCCAAAAGTAAGACCTACCCCAAAAATAAGCCCTAGCCTGATTTTTCAGGATTTTTTGGATGCTCAAAATATAAGCCCTACTCCAAAAATAAGCCCTAGTTACAGTTCATTTTTAAAAAGTCAATTTAAATAGGTTCCAGACAGCTATATATGCAAAAAAAAAGACATCTTTTGGAACAAAAATTAATAGAAGACCCTATCTTATTTTCAGGGAGACAGGGTAGCACTAAGGTAGCACAAAGGCTTTCACTGTGCCCCAAGCTCCCCCTCACTGCACAGGGCATTGCAGGGCTCAGTTCCAAGTGGGCTACTATTAATTTAGCTCTATTAAAACTGAGGGAAGGCTTTTGGTCCAGCAGGACGTGCTCAGCACAGAACAGAGCCCCAGCATCTTCCAAGCATGGGGCAGGTGACTGAGCCGGTCTCCTCCTTTGCTGGGGGTGAACAACTGCACCATGGGTGGTCCTGGAGGACCAGGTTGTGGGACAGATCCAGCCTGAAGTCACAGAGACCATGATGCGTCTGTTCCATGTCACATGTCCCACAACTCCCTTGGGGGTCCAGAGCAGAAAAGATAATGAACTCCATGCTTAAAGTCCAGAAGAACTCACACAGCTCCATGGAAAAGATCAGGAGACATTGTGAGCATCTTCAGCATCCCTGGCCATGCACGAGCAGGGATTTATTGTCCCAACCTAACCAGAGACCCCAAGATATAGGGGAAGGCGGGAGAACAGGGTGACACCATTTGTGGCCATGGCATGAAACCTTTGCTCTCAGCTGGGAGACCTTGGCAACTGCTGCCACAAAGTCCTGCCTGGGAAAGAACGTCATGAGACCTACGTGTCCAGGGAGCTGGAGGAGAAAAAGGGCAGCCTGTTGGTGCAGGGAGGAGGAGGAGGGGAGGCTCACCTGGCTCTGCCAGGAGGAAGGAGAGGGAAGATGGTCTGGGCTTTACTGATCTGCACTACGCTGGCTGGAGCCTGTCCTTGCCTTGCCTTCCACCCATCATCTCATGCTGTGCAGCAGGAAAGGTAAAACCCCTCCAAAAAGGCAGGCCGACGCTCTCTGATTGTCTAATCTCTATTTTGCAGGCTCTAATCTGCTCATTTAGCGGTGTGTAAAGAGCACCTGGATGATTCACCATCTAAGTGCTGCTCTGGTGGGGCCAGTTTGCTTCAGCTGTTGTAACATTTGTTTACCTCTGTGCTGGGGTAGCCTTGAATAAGTGCGAACCTCCCACAGACACTAATTCATATCGGTTCTCCTTTGTGTTAAATATTTATGTTCTTAACAGGCACGCCTAAGAAAAATATTGGCAAGCAAGCCTGCGGCTCAACTCCATTACAACTCAATTTTATCTCAGTGCAATTTGCATCTCGAGCGAACAGGATGAGAAAACACACTGTACTTACAGAGCAAAACAGCCCAGCAGTTCAGCCATTAGCAGATCTATTGATTAAACGACAACAAGCCCTATCGATGAGAACTTCCAACGACTTCTTGTCACTGCCCGGACCCGTAACTGCGTTGCAAAGCCAGGGGAGCTTTAAGCAAATCCCCACGGCAGCGAAGCATAAAACAAATCAGGCCAAAACAAAACGCCATTAATTGCTTGTTGCGTGAAATCAAAGCCGGTCTGTGCAGAGAGCTAAATGAAAAGCATGTGTCCTGGGTTCGCGGGGAGCTCAGACAGGTGATTGTTCCAAGCCCAAATGGCGCAAATCAGGATGAGCTAATTGCTTTTGGATAGGACACCTGGCTTACACCAGGTGAGCGATTTATTAAAAAAAAATATGAAATCTATTAATTTGTTTGTTGTTGTTTCTTACTATCCCGCAGAACAAAAGTCAATAAACAGTTCTGGCCTTTAGAAATAAAACTAAAAGGGGCGCAGGCAAGTTTCTTACCTTGCTGGAAAGCGCGCGGTGTCCTTGCAGGTCTCCTTTCTCCGCCAAACCCAGCGCGTTCTCTCCCCTTTGGTGAGGTAGTTTCAAGGCACTTTTGTTTGCTGTTCTGCTACCTTGTCGGCTCGGGAACAGCAGCGTTCCGTAATTCAATCCTCTACTTAACCGCGGAGACACTCCTACTCGGAGATCACACCCATTCCCAGGCTCACGGGGGACAAAGAGGGAGCCAGCATGAGAGAGTTTCAACCAACTCTCTGCTTGCATCAAATATCCACCAGCTCTGCATTCAAAAAGCAATAATGATTTAATTAGAGACCTGTTTTGTCCAGATTTAAAAGGGCCGAGGAGGGATTTATTCCCTCTTTTCTCTGTCTTTTTTTTTGCAAAGCAAGGTGCTGTGCTGCTCATTGCCATGTTAATGCTTGGGCCCAAGAGACCCAGCTCCAGCCCCTGCTTCTGTCCCAGATTTTGGCACGGTTGGTTGGAGAGGAGAGGCACTTGGGGCAGACAACCTGCTCCCCTGCTCCCTGCGAGCCTGAGCTGGGTCTCCCTGTACAGGCTGGAACTTTGCATGTATTGCAGCCCGGGGTGATGGGGAGCAAGGGTGAGGATTGCCATCAAGATTACCGGCTGAAATGAGGACAAAACAGAGCATTGGAGCGTGCAACTGGGCTGCCCTCCCAGGAGAAAAGTAATGATAAACCAGAAAACCCCAGTGAAGCTGGCAGTGTTTGCTGTAGCCACCTTCTGCACCAGAAAGCTGTGTCTGTGGATAATTATTAAAATATCATAGCTTATCATTAAGAAGCACGGAATCATAGAATAGTTTAGATTGGAAGGGACCTCCAAAGCTCATCAAGTGCCACCCCTGCCATGAGCAGGGACATCTTCACCAGCTCAGGTTGCTCAGAGCCCCGTCCAGCCTGGCCTGGGATGTCTCCAGGGATGGTTCATCCACCACCTCTCTGGCCAACCTGGGACAGGCTCTCACCACCCTCAGTGTAAACCATTTCTTCCTCATGTCCACCCTGAATCTCCCCTCCTTTAGTTTAAAACCATCACCCCTTGTCCTATCACAAAAGGTCCTGCTAAAAAGTCTGTCTCCATCTTTCTTACAGGTCCCTTTTAAGCACTGAAAGGCGGTCTCCCTGGAGCTTCTCTTCTCCAGCTGAACACCCCAGCTCTCTCAGCCTGTCCTCCCAGCAGAGCTGTTCCAGCCTCGGATCATTCCTGTGGCTCCTCTGGCCCCTCTCCAGCAGGTCCATGTGTGTCCTGTGCTGAGGAACCAGAGCTGGACCAGCACTGCAGGGGGGGCTCAGCAGAGCGGAGCAGAGGGACAGAATCACCTCCCTCCACCTGTGTGATGCAGCCCAAGATACAACTGGCCTTTTGGGCTGCAAGCACGTGTTGCCTGGTCATGTCCAATCTTTCATCCACCAGTACCCGCAAGTCCTTCTCCATAAAAGCAGATCTGTAAAGTGTGGCTGCAATATGCAGGCAACCTCTTTGAAAGCTGCCCTGATGCCACCATCTGTGGGTGACCTGAAGACAAACCATCTCCTCTCAGTCACAGCTGCTTCTGCATGGCTTCTGCATGGTGCTGCTCGCTGCTGGTGGAGGGAACATCCCTCAGTGGAGGCACCACTGTCATCACCAGACTGCTCTGCCTTTGGGGGTCCCAGGACCATGTCCAGCTGAGTTTTGAATACCTTCAAGGATGAAGACTACATGACCTCTCCGGAGTGGCAACCATCCAAGTCCTTCTTACACATCAAACTTCTCTTGCCATTTCCTTAATTTCTTATATTAACCTGCACAAACCAAAAATAGATATGGATCAGCTCATCAGGTATCAGCTAAACCAGGTATCAGCATAGGTTTAAACCAACACAATTACTACAGTCCACTGACCCCAAGGGACACCTAATGGGAAGAGCACCCAAAATACCGGTGACATTAGCTACAGACCAGTGTACCAGTAATCACAGCTGCAAGTCAGGGTGCGGGCTGAACCTGCTCATTCAGCCTGGGTGTGCCCATATCTGAGAGCGACACTTCAGAGATCTTAGTTTCATGATTGAAGATGCAAAACTGACTCTTAGCAAGTGATTTCTCTCTTGGTGTCAGCAGGCTACAGCTCATAAAACCCGTGTAAGCCTTTGCCTTTCATTTTTCATTCTTTTAATTTCATTGTGCTGAGTGTCTTCCTCTGCTGCAGGGAACAGAGAAAGCACATTTTGTGTCTTCCTCTAGTCCATGGAAGATGGGGACCTGCAGCAGGGTCTGCTGTTATCTTTGGTGTCAGCCCCAAGCCCAGCGGTGAGGGTCACACAGCAGCAGCATTAGAAGATGGGTTGAGGACATCTGGATATCTCAGAGGATGGGCACCAAACTCCATCATGCTCCGGTCCCCCTTTTGCCTCATGAAGTCATTATCCCCAGCACCAAGGGCTTAATTAATAGCTGCTATGTGTCTGGTTCCTTTACAGTGCTGATATATACTGATATAAAACAACCTGTTTCCATGGCTGCAGCTACATGAATTTGAGCTTTGGGATGGAATGTGTCCTTCCTATACACACAGGTTTGGTAACACACTTCAGGTTTGGGCACAGGAGGAGTTTGAGCTGCCTGTCGCCACCCCTTTCCATTGCCACAGTGAAAAAGTAGCTTTTAAGGAGCCCATATCTATAGAAATACATGTACAGCAGTTTAGAACAGTCAGTGCCGAGGAAAAAGAAACTGTTTGTTATAAAACATGGGGTCATTTAGTGCTGAGCTGTAGGCACTTTTGCTTCCTGCTAATTCTGGTCATGCCATGGGGTTATAGAGCAGAAAACATTATTTCCAAGCAGTTTAACTCAGTAGTGGTGGAAAACAGAATAGCCTGACTTTCATAACTGCAACATGATCTGAGATGTTCCTGTTCCAGCTATTTTTCCCATGTGCACGACCTGCTGCACTTATACTCTGGTCCTAAGCCTTGACTCGGTATCCCCAGAGCTCAAAGACCTTGTGGTTTGGTTTTGTTTCATGCATACAGATGGTAGATGAGGCTGTTTTCAGTGTCCCCGTGCAAGCCTAAGACACTGAAGACATTGTCATGGGTTGATGCTGGGGTAAATCAGAAGCTGATGGGAGGAAGACCCTGCTAAAGTACAAAATCAAGATTTGGCAGTGTAATGGCCCACATCTGCCTCAGCCCGGGACATCCCACATGCTTGTGGATAAGGTTGACATTGTGCACGGGGAAGCAGGCTCTGCCAAGGATGTATTTGCAAAATGACACGTTGCAAAGGTATTTC
Organism: Streptopelia decaocto; assembly: GCF_964273445.1. Taxonomy (NCBI): domain Eukaryota; kingdom Metazoa; phylum Chordata; class Aves; order Columbiformes; family Columbidae; genus Streptopelia; species Streptopelia decaocto. The sequence goes on from NC_138655.1 coordinate 158,873,905, forward strand.
CACCCTGCTTTTGGGTATGGAGCTCTGGGAGGAAGAGGGAAGGGCCAAACCCTGCAGATGAGATAACACTGCAGGGGCCTCACGCTTTGGAGGAGCAAAGGGAAGGAGGCAAAAAACCCCCACAAGCTGCTCAAGACATCAATGCAAAGAACCATCACTGCCTATGTGAGGTTAAATGTCCTGATTTGTAGCAGCCAAAGTATTGCATTAATTTCTGATAATGTTTCAGGAGAGCTTTTCTTGACCCGCAACCAAAGCGAGTGACACTTTACTACATATCCCTCACGTAGCCTTGCTCAGGCAATTTTCTGCCCTACAAAAATGTGATGACCTAATGAAAAATTGACATAATGCCTCTTATAAGTCTGCCTACAGATCTAATGGAGAAGGATTGGGTTATAATTTTCTGCTCCCTCATGTGCTGTGCTCCTGGGTATGGGGAAAAGGAGAAACCAATAGGTATGCAAGTATATCAACTGTAAGACATGTGAGGACTTCACTCATTGGGGATCATAACCATAGAATCACAGAATAGTTTGAGTTGGAAGGGACCTCCAAAGCTCATCCAGTGCCACCCCTGCCATGAGCAGGGACATCTTCACCAGCTCAGGTTGCTCAGAGCCCCGTCCAGCCTGGCCTGGGATGTCTCCAGGGATGGTTCATCCACCGCCTCTCTGGGCAACCTGGGACAGGGTTTTACCACCCCGTTTCTTCCTCATGTCCAGCCTGAATCTCCCCTCCTTTAGTTTAAAAACATCACCCCTTGTCCTATCGCAACAGGCCCTGCTAAAAAGTCTGTCCCCATATTTCTTAAGTTGCTGAAGCAAAAGCCCCCTGAGAAGCACATCTCCGCCAGCCACAGCATCTAACGCGGGAGCAAGGCAGGGGTGACCAGCAGCTGTGAGAGACTGGGAACCAGCCTCAGGATTTGGCCCAACTGCCTGCAAGGGAGATTTGATGCAGGAAAATGAACACGGCTTTGCTCTTTGGCCTGATGGGCTCAGACCGGTGGAGGTCAGGCTTCATGTTGGAAATGATTTGTAGGCTGCGAGCTCCAGCTGACCGGGCAGCACAGTCTCTGACAGGTAACAGTGTGCTGGTTAATGGTTAACACCAGCAAATGGAAATGTCCTGGAAGGTGCCCGGCTGTGCTGCACTGACAGATACACAACCACCTCGAGCTGTGGGGAGTCATTGCATCCTCCTCTGATGAGGACCTGTGAGTCGATGGCTCTCAGCACACAAAGAAGCCTTGATCCTGCAAAGGAGCCCTCCCAGCACAGCTCTGGGGCAATGCTGTGCACGGAGCCATGAGAACGGCGGATCCCATGGAGGAGGGAGCAGGACGGGCCAAATAATTTTCTCCCGATTCAGAAGAAAGGAGTGGCCTTGGCAAGCCAAGGACACAAGGGTAAATGCTAATTTCGGGCAGGAACAGCTTTGGCGAGAGCTCTAGAAATGCAGTTTGGCTTCCCGGAGCCAACAGCTTGCAGCAGGATAAGACAGGAGCGGTCTCTCTGGCACAGGGGTTGCAACGTTGAGGCAGAAGAAACCTGTAGCTGTTGCTCCAATTAATTGCTTGGCAGTCTTAGTGCAAAACCCATTTTAAGCCAGATATGCTGGGCTGTGAATTGGGAATACGAGGCTCATGTTTTCTCAGGCTTATGGGAAAAAAGTATTCCCCCTGCAAAAGAGGAGAGGGGGCCAGAGACGATATCTTGTAGCACCATAGCTTCTGATCAGTCTCAAACCCCTCTTTTATGTCCTAAAATATCTATAAGGGAATATCTATGAGGGAACTGGGGCTGTTTAGCCTGGAGAAAAGAAGACTGAGGGGAGACCTTATCACTCTCTACAACCACCTGAAAGGAGACTGGAGCATGGAGGGGGTTGGTCTCTTCTCCCAAGTAACAAGTGATAGGACAAGAGGAAATGGCCTCAAGTTGCCCCAGGGTAGGTTCAGATTGGATATTAGGAAATAACTATTCATGGAAAGGGCTGTCAGGCATTGGAACAGGCTGCCCAGGGCAGTGGTGGAGTCACCATCCCTGGAGGGGTTTAAAGGGCGTTTAGATGAGGTTCTTAGGCACAGGGTTTACTGCTAGAGTTAGGTTAAGTTACTATTGGACTCGATCCTGAGGGTCTCTTCCAACTGAAATGATTCTATGATTCTATAACCCATCCTTGATGGTGTGAGGCACAACTTTAAGTCTCTGCTAGCAAGGAGAAATACCTCAGTGAATATAGTTGCCCTGACTATAATGATGGGATATAACAACACTGATGGTAATGGCCATACCCTGCCAGACTTCCCTTGGTCTTTCTATTAACACAAGAGCTCTGGCTGCTACCGAAAGCTTTGCAGAGTGAGGTGCCGCAGCGTGTTTTCTTTCCCAAAACTACTTTTGGGGGAATGCAAAGGAAAGTGTTTTTTCCAGCCTCCTGCTGGTGAACAACTCCAGCCTTGGAGCAAAATTGCTACCATCACGTTTCGGGAGGTTAATCTGCAACCCGGTGCGGGGTGAGCCGGGGGGACGGCGATGTCCGGGGCGGCTGGCCGTGCCTGTGTGCACTGCGGGCGTGGGTTCCTCTGCACCTCTCCCCCTTTGCTCTCGTGTCTCGCCGCCAAGAATTAGCAGGTGCACTGAGAAAACAGGATAGCCGAGGTGGGACCGTGACGTGGCACGGGCAGCAGCCTTGGCCGCCTTCCAGCCAGAGGAGGAATGCGGCAGAGGGGCCCCAGTTAAGATCCGGGTGTATTCAGACTGGTTTTTCTAATCTGTGGAGACATCCAGAAGGAGCCAAGTCCCCTGGATCCATCACCCCAAGGTCACCATCAAACCCTACTCGTAAAGCTGATGCCGGAATTTGGGCACCTGATGTTCTTGGGGTTATTGGCTGACTATCTGCCAGGGTGAATGAGGTTTGTGCTAGAAAAGCTTAAATTTGCTAGTACTTCAGAAAATTAGCGTGCTTGTCCAGAATACCAAAAAGCTTTAGGGAAGTACTTGGTGATGATGAAGACTCAGCAGGATGTGGCCCTTTAGGCAAAGTGATGGAGGGTCTAATGGGGTGAGCATCAAGCCACCATGGTAGACTTCACAGAGTCTAACCATGGGGTAACAATGTGCAGGAAAACAAAGCTATTGTGTTCCTGTCCCTGACTGTTTTTCTCATTTTTACATAAGCCTCAAGCAGCTGAGCTGAGGATCCGGACTATCAGCTGCTGATTACTGTTATTAAATTGCAATTTTCTTCCAGAGACCTTAAATTCTGATTCAGCCATTTGCAAAGCAAATGCAGACGATTTACAAACTTAATCCCAGGATAAAGCACCGTGGGAGCCTTGCGCTGAGATGTTTACCTGCCTCATGTCTGTCTTAAGATGGTAGTGGGGATTATCGCTTGCTGTTGTAGGGATGATAGCACAGAGAGAGCACAGGGTATAGACGGATAAGGTTTCCCAACCAGTATCGCTGCAGGAACAGGGTCATAAAGACAAGAACAAACCCAGATCACCCAGGCACCAGCCTGGCAACTTGGTAACGAAGAACAACCTCCTCCTGAGCATCCTGTTGCCATCGAGTCCTCAGTCATCAGCCATGGTACAGAGTCACTGTTTCCCCTAGGTAGAGCAGCCACCTTGAAGAGGAAGACAATGAGGAGAGGAAGACAAAAAAGCAAAGAGGATCACTAAAAACAAACATCCCTGCAGACGGGACGGTTTTGCAAATTGCTGCACAGATAGTTTAGGAGTTTCATAAAACCTCAGGGGCTCTCTCACAGCCCTAATGAAAACCTTATGAAACCCAGCGAATTCCAGCGCGCTTTGGTCAGGGTCATCAAGCAGAGTCTCTGTGATTTCCAGCGCCAGCTGAATCCGGCAGAAAGGAGACATTTTGCAGTAAAGCTGAACAGGCTCCGCCGCTCTGGTTAATGGCTGTGCGAGCCTGGCACTGGTTGCCCCATGAGGGACAAGTGAGGTTGTACTCACTTGTATCACAGTGGGGACACTCCATGAGGTTCAGGCTCCTTGGGACTGTCCTTTCATGGGAATCACACTGCAAACAACATGAGGGATTAATGATTAATGTCTTATTCTCACGCAGGAGCTGAAGATAATAAAGGTTATTTATGCCTTTTGGACAAAATTACATAGATGTCCATGCAAGAATCAGCAATTTGACTCAAGTTCCCAGCAGCAGCTCCTCACCCTGCAGGAGATGTGACCCAGGCTTCTCTCCTGTGGGGTAAAAGTTTGGTCCTTTAGCACCTGGTGAAGCCAACTGGTCCTAATGGTTTAATATGAGGCATCACTGGACGGTGAAAGGTGTAGCTGCAGGACACGCTGGCTTTAGTGTCAAAAGCTGCTGGAGCTCCCACACTCAATATTTATTTGTTTTTAGCATTCAAGCAGACCAGCAGTTTCCACAATTGTGGGAAAGCTGAGTGCTCACATTAGTGACCATACCTGAGTGCCCACGAAATCACTGCACCCTCCCTTACAAACTTAATTTTTAACCCGTCTCGTTTCAGTGACCCAGCTGCACGTGTGACTACACAAAGTCACTCTGCTAAGGGTGGGGGATGAAATCCCAAAGCCATGCCCTTCTGCCAACACACACCACCCCCAAAATTAGTGTCATAGCAGCTGCCAGGCTGTGGTGCCCAGAAGTGGGGAGTGTGGGGGATGTCCATGCACCATGTCAGATGGGAACTGTGTCCTGGGAGTTTTTCTCAAGGACTTTTGCATTTGTTCCCTGGGTCTTTCCCTGAAACACAGCAAAAAATTGCCCCAGGATGGGTAGTCTGGTTGCTGAGCTGAGTTTATTGTCTGCATCTGCTAAACAGAGCTAATGAATTTCAAACCTTAAGAGGCAAAGGGGTGCAAAGACAAACCGTACAAGCCGTTGAGCCCAGGGACCTGTGGGCAGAGCCGAGATGATGCCTGCAGGGGTGCAGCAGGTAGCCAGGGCTGGGGCTGGCCCAGCAGCCAACTATTGTTTGCAGGAATGCAGCCCAGCCTGTGCCAACCAGGAAGGAGCAAGAAAAATCAATCACCCTAAAGGCTGAGAAATTGTCACCCTGCTAAATATTGCCCCTCCCTGTTTTTCAGGGTCCCCAAAGGGCACAGGGCACTGTCTACACCTGCCTGACGTGGGTGCTTGGCCCAACACTCCTACACATCAGGTGTTGTTCACATTAGACTGTTAAAACAAGCATGGGAAGGGCACCAATACTCACCACAGCCTCGGTTCAGCTGATGAATGAAGATCAGACACTTTTCTGGGTGCTGCACACACTCCTCCGTGTGGTCTATGGCCTTCTGCACATCATCTTCACCTGCTTCTTGAAGACCATCCCAAGGATCACAAGTAGACCACATGTTGGATGGGCTGGAATGGCCTGGATTAACTGGGAGGCACAGAGTTTCTCAAAAATGGAAGATGAAGGGCTATTTGAGGGAAATTATTTGTATTATTACAGCTTTTCAATGTCTGAAGAACCCATGCAGCCAGTTTTTGGGCAACTTCAGCCTAGAGAGTTAAGTTGCCTTATCAGTAATGATCTTCAGAAAGTCAAAGTCAGCAATGAAAACCGGGTCTCTTGTAAGCCCTGTACTACCCACTGGGCCATAGGTCCTGTTTTGCATTTGGAACTAAAAACCTGGCTATAAGCTTGAGTAACAACAAGCAATTGTGTCCCCAAGCTGCCATCAGTCTCTGGATGAGAGGCCAGTGAGGAACAACGGTACTCTCAAAATCCTCTCATTTTCAGGAAAATCCTTGCCCTGAGGCTGATTGGTTTCTTCTCCCAAGTAACAAGTGATAGGACAAGAGGAAATGGCCTCAAGTTGCACCAGGGGAGGTTTAGATTGGGTATTATGAAAAAAAATTCTTCATGGAAAGGGCTGTCAAGCATTGGAACAGGCTGCCCAGGGCAGTGGTGGAGTCACCATCTCTGGAGGGGTTTAAAAGATGCAGAGATGAGGTTCTTAGGGATGTGGGTTAGTGCCAGAGTCAGGTTAATGGGTGGACTCGGTGATCTTGATGGTCTCTTCCAACCAAAATAATTCTGTGATTCTATGAGACACCCAGTTCCTCCTGAGGGCCTTTTGGTGGTGAGTCCATGCAAACCCCAACACTGCTCACCATTAATGGGTCAGAGCAATGGCACCAGCAAGGAGCTCACATGAGCCACAAGCCTTTTCCTGGGCAGTTCTGGTTACCCTGTTTGAACACTAAACACGAAAACAGCCTCATTTCCATGTGGGACAGAACTCTTTCTAATACAAGCGAGAGGTCATGCTTGGGGCACCCTTGTGCCACTCCCCAACAAAATCTGGCCAGTTCAGTGTTTCTCCTTCCTATGTTTCCTGGCTTTTCTAAACAGCAGCACTCGCATAAAGAGCTCACCCTGCAAAGGGCAGTATTATCTTAGCAATTTTTGTCATGAAGGGAAAGAATCACAAGCCACAGAACTGCCTCCCCTATGCCCAGGGCTTGGCTTACTTGGATTAAACACATTATCCAACAGAACGAATGGATGCCAGCTCTGTCTGTAGGCATCTGCACAACGCAATGAGCAATTCCACCTCTTACCAAAACTTCTTGGAGACAGACAATAAGGAGATACCAGGAACATCGCCACACACGCGTTGCGTCAACATGGGCTCACATGTGGCCTTTCTGGCTGTGTTTGCACAGGTTTTGCTTCTCCTGGAGTCAGAAGCGTCACTCCTCTTGCAAGGTTCCAGGATAGGTTGGGAAATTACATATTAGAGAGCAGTGTAACGGAAAGCAACCTGGGTGTCCTGGTGGACAACAGGATGACCATGAGCCAGCACTGGGCCCTTGTGGCCAGGAAGGCCAATGGTACCTGAGGTGTATTACAAGGGGGCTGGTTAGTAGATCGAGAGAGGTTCTCCTTCCCCTCTACTCCGCCCTGGTGAGACCACATCTGGAATATTGTGTCCAGTTCTGGGCCCCTCAGTTCCAGAAGGACAGGGAACTGCTGGAGAGAGTCCAGCGTAGGGCAACAAAGATGCTGAAGGGAGTGGAGCATCTCCCGTGTGAGGAAAGGCTGAGGGAGCTGGAGCTCTGGAGCTGGAGGAGACTGAGGGGTTATGTTTATAAATACATAAAGGGTGAGTGCCATGAGGATGGAGCCAGGCTCTTCTTGGTGGCAAACAATGATAGGACAAGGGGTAATGGGATCAAACTGGAACACAAGAGGTTCCACTTAAATATGAGAAGAAACTCCTTCTCAGTGAGGGTGGCAGAGCCTGGCCCAGGCTGCCCAGGGGGGTTGTGGAGTCTCCTTCTCTGGAGACATTCAAACCCACCTGGACATGTTCCTGTGCGACCTCACCTGGGTGTTCCTGCTCCAGCAGGGGGATTGGACTGGATGATCTTTTGAGGTCCCTTCCAATCCCAAACATACTGTGATACTGTGATTCTGTGAAACAGGGAGGAGGAGGAGGGTGATACTGAGGCTCGCCAGCCCTGGGAGGAGGAAATGGCCAGTTCTGGTCCTCAGGGCAGATTTGCTGCACCCGCTTTCAGTTTCACAATATTTTATCTCTCGGGTGAAGATCTGGATGAGACCGGGACTCAAGTCCTCTTTGCTCAAAGATTTACTAGGCAGAACTTTTTCAGACCACGTTCATTCCACATAGAAATCCAGCTCCAGAAGAGCGTTTTGGGAAAGGACCACGAACGATGCCTCCAGGCTTGCATTCCTGGGCTGGTGGATGAATCATTTTCCCATCCCACAAGGGAAAAGCCCATCTCTAGTGCACTGAAGGCCAGGAACTAGTGGTGGGAGGGAATGCGAACAGGATGAACCAGTTTCCAAGTTTCAGGCAGTGTGAAGAAAGCCCAAGAGAGCAGTTAGCACCGAGCAACATGTGTTTGCACATCTTCCTCAGCAAAGGACGTGCCATTTTAAAAGGACTACACTTTGCATGTAGGAAGTACATGGTCGAGAGTGACTTTTTGTTTGCATGAAGGCCTGACATGCTAGAGATTTCACAGGAACATTTTCCACTTTACTCAGAAAGTGGTGATTATTCAATAAAAACCCACACCCCAGCTTTCAGCCATCTCAGCCAAACTCCAAAATGCTTCACATCTCTGATGATGCAGGTTTGAAGCTATTTCACAAGGGAAAGTGAAGAGTCCTGCATCTGGGCAGGAACAACCCCAGGTTCCAGTATAGGTTGGGAAATTACATATTAGAGAGCAGTGTAGGGGAAAGGGACCTGGGGGTCCTGGGGACAGCAGGGTGACCATGAGCCAGCACTGGGCCCTTGTGGCCAGGAAGGCCAATGGTACCTGGGGTGGGTTAGAAGGGGGTGGTCAGTAGACTGAGAGAGGTCCTCCTTCCCCTCTACTCCGTCCTGGTGAGACCACACCTGGAATATTGTGTCCAGTTGTGGCCCCTCAGTTCCAGCAGGACAGGGAACTGCTGGAGAGAGTCCAGCGCAGGGCAACAAAGATGCTGAAGGGAGTGGAGCATCTCCCGTGTGAGGAAAGGCTGAGGGAGCTGGGGCTCTGGAGCTGGAGAAGAGGAGACTGAGGGGTGACCTCAGTAATGTTTACAGATATATAAAGGGTGAGTGTCAGGAGGATGGAGCCAGGCTCTTCTCGGTGACAACCAATGACAGGACAAGGGGTAATGGGATCAAGCTGGAACACAAGAGGTTCCACTTAAATTTGAGGAAAAACTTCTTCTCAGTGAGGGTGGCAGAGCCTGGCCCAGGCTGCCCAGGGAGGTTGTGGAGTCTCCTTCTCTGGAGACATTCAAAACCCGCCTGGACATGTTCCTGTGCGACCTCACCTAGGCGTTCCTGCTCCATGGGGGGATTGGACTAGATGATCTTTTGAGGTTCCTTCCAATCCCAAACATACTGTGATACTGTGATTTCCTTACATCCCCTTTCTCCTCTCCTAAACCAGCCTTCCCAGATGGATTATGCTTCCCAAAGGTGCCTCTAATGCTGCTTCACGGGTTGCTTTGCACCTCACGCCTCCTGGAAGCAAAGCAGCAGCAGATCAGCGTCCTTCCTGGTCACTGGGAACTTGGACAACATTTGCTTTTGAAGATAAGTCCAGATGCCTTCATGCCAGAAAATTCCAGCTGCAAATGTGTACCTATGGAAATGGACAATGCCCTGCGGTCCCAGAGATGCTGGGGTGGTCAAGGGAAAGCAGCATCACCTCCTGATGGTGGTGATGGTGGCAGAGTACATGTCATGTTTGTCCAGAGGAGGGGTGTCCCCACTTACACCAGGGAAATATGAAGTGTGAACGATCCTGAAGAGGCTACACAGCCTGTGCCCAGCCACGTTTGGAGCCTGCAGACTCATAGAATCACAGAATAGTTTTGTTGGAAGGGACCTCCAAAGCTCATCCAGTGCCACCCCTGCCATGAGCAGGGACATCTTCACCAGCTCAGGGTGCTCAGAGCCCCATCCAGCCTGGCCTGGGATGTCTCCAGGGATGGTTCATCCACCACCTCTCTGGGCAACCTGTTCCATGCTGACAGAGTCTGGTGGCTGGATTTGTTGTTCAAAACCTCCACTAAAGGGAGTTCACAGCTCCTCCAAGTATCCTGCCGCAGATTTCAATAGAATAGAATAGAATATTTCCATTGGAAGTGACCTACTACAATAATCCAGTCCAACTGCATCATACGCTCTTCTAGTCAGGATGTAGCTGCATGGTAGTCCTAAAAAATTGCTGATTTTTTAAAAAATTGAATATTAATCTGTATTCTAGACATGACACAAATCTGACATCCTGCTTAAAACCAGGCATTTATGCTGGCGTGTGACCTTCTCTCCCAGCTTGAAGAACCTCACTATGTGTTGCGTTCCTAGGGGTCCCTCTATGGCTCTGCCAACCCACTTTATCTGTAATTTCTGTCTTTCAGCGCACTGACACTGACCACAGCTACGATTGACGTCTCCCTGGCATCCAGTAGAGCAGCAGCAATTATTTCCCAGCTTTTACATAACTCTCCTTTTGTATATATTCCTCGAATTATACTCTTTTTTTCCTTTTCCTTGGCAATGGTTTGTTTGTTAAGCTTGTGGCTATTTTTCCTCCAGAAGGATGGCATCAGTGAGCCAGATATATCATCATATATAAAACTGGATATATCATCATCATCATATATCTCTGCTCAAATCCCTTATTTTAATCACCACCAGAAAACTCACTTCTCCTCTTGAAGGCTTTTGAATTGCAGATCACTCCTCCATGGCTTCAGAGACCCACGACCGCTTCCCTGGTTTGGCTGGGAGACCATCAATCAGGTGTGGTTGTATCCAAAGTCCTACTGACAGCAACGTAATTTGGCATGGAGCTTCCTTAAAATAACAGTGCTTTTTAAAACAGTGTCTCTCTTTTATCTTCCTCTAGCACAATAATTTGATTTGGCCAAGGCAGTAACCAAAACCATGTGGGAAAGGGTTCTCCCTGGGGGAAACTGCATTAAGAAATGATCTTTGAAAAGCCTCACCAAGCCCACCGAGCTTAAGCAGATGACTTTGAGACAGGGGGTTTAGTTCTTTCCACGGGGCTTTGGGCATGACTAAAGCAATTTCTGCTCAGATTTCCTGTAAGCAATGAGCTTCGGATCAGGCTTGGGGAGCTGGACGATGAGAAAGCTGCGTTATGTACCTCTGGACATGCAACTGATGGAGACAAACATGGCCTGGAGCAGAAAACAGCAGAGAAAACACCGACCTCAAGAGGATACGACTCTTTGGCCATTGCCACCCGATGATTCGGGCTGACCCGTGATGAGGGACACTTCGCCCACAACCACTTTTTTCCCAGCAAAAAGCATCTGATGTTATTTTTCCTGCTCTGGTGCGATCACTCAGTCTTGTCGAAGTGCTTTGAAGCTGCTGCCTCTGTTGTAGATCTGAAGGCAGCTCCGGTACCTGAGAGCTTACACTTCCCATCCTCCCACCCACCGCAGCCTGATCAAATCATTCCCTTCTCCCCTCCTACCTTGCAACTCTGCATTTTTAAACAGAGCATCGGGATAAGCTCTAAACAGACGTTTAGGAAATTCGGACTGTGCCTTCCCCCAATTTACAGACTTGGATTGGGACCATTTAGAAATCAGCATCTCTTTCCACTTCTTTTCCTTGAATAGTGTTTTAGCCCAGCTGTAACTTAAAATTGAATGTTCGGAGGCCAAACAGGGCTCACTGGTACTGTAGCTGCCTTTGTTTCCCCATATCTGTGTTTCTTTCATTACAGTAGTGCAGCTTATTTATAGCAACCCTCAGACCAGCTCTCGAGGCTGTTAGCAGATAAAAGTAATTAATTAGGTTATAGTTGCTGCTCATTTAAGGAAAAAAAAAAAGGGGAAATAATAATCACAGAACAGTTTTGAACTTGGAAAATGCTATTAAAAAAATTCGTCATGTTTTCATTGCTCTGCAGGCAGCCATAAACGGGAGAGGTGAGCAAAAAGTCTGTAGGAATTGATAAGTTCACGCTTTGTTTCGATAAAAGCGGCATTGTCACGGAGGTACCCCGAGGTTAGTTTAAGGGACAACAGGGTCCAAAACAACTTTTATTAAACTGGTGAGAAACAGGGTTTTAGCACTCCAAAGTGACTTAAATACAGGTTCGGATATCAGTTGAGGAAAAGTATTAAGGGGCAGCAACTAATACAACAGGCAATCCACAGAGTGAATGCACGTGGCTGCACCAAAACAATGCTGGAGCCGTCCCTGAGTCCCGGAGAAGTACACACTTGCCTGAACATGGTGTGGGATTATTTTAAAGGGATACACGTACTTGTAGTGAGTACGGGAAGTGTGCACTCGTGATTGTGCGAGGGTAAATTTATAATACACTCGCAATCCTGCGAGGGTTAATTTACTTACATGTGCAAATGTGCATGGAATATTACACGTGCTTATGTGCAAGCACGGGAGGAAAATACACTCGCGATTGTGCGAGGAAATAATTTATACACATGCTCGTATTGAGCACGGAAAGTTATACGTGCAAATGTGCACGGAAAGTATAAATACACTCGCAATCCTGCGCGAAGTTTTACTCACACCCGTGTCGGCACGGCAAGCGGAGTCTCCATCACAGTATCACACTATCACAGTATGTTTGGGATTGGAAGGGACCTCAAAAGATCATCCAGTCCAATCCCCCTGCTGGAGCAGGAACACCTAGGTGAGGTCGCACAGGAACATGTCCAGGCGGGTTTTGAATGTCTGCAGAGAAGGAGACTCCACCACTTCCCTGGGCAGCCTGTTCCAGTGCTCTGTCACCCTCACTGAGAAGAAGTTTCTTCTCAAATTTAAGTGGAACCTCTTGTGTTCCAGCTTGATCCCATTACCCCTTGTCCTATCATTGTTTGCCACCGAGAAGAGCCTGGCTCCATCCCCATGGCACTCACCCTTTATATATTTATAAACATTAATAAGGTCCCCCCTTAGTCTCCTCTTCTCCAAACTAAAGAGACCCAGCTCCCTCAGCCTTTCTTCATAAGGGAGGTGCTCCACTCCCTTAATCATCTTGGTTGCCCTATGCTGGACCCTCTCCAGCAGTTCCCTGTCCTTCTTGAACTGAGGGGCCCAGAACTGGACACAATATTCCAGGTGTGGTCTCACCAGGGTGGAGTAGAGGGGAAGGAGGACCTCTCTCGATCTACTAACCACCCCCCTTCTAATACACCCCAGGATGCCATTGGCCTTCCTGGCCACAAGGGCACAGTGCTGGCTCATGGTCATCCTGTTGTCCACCAGGACCCCCGGGGGGGCTCTCGGTGGCAGCATCTTGCTCGTGCTCTGAGAGACCCGCGACAATGGGCAGAGTATCAATGAGAATCCCGTTTTTATCTTGGCTGATCAGATCTGACTGTAGGCATTCCAGAAGCTTCTCTGCACCCCCACCCTGGCTGTGGGTGCCCCTGAAGCCTCCAAACATCCCCCACAGTGGCCGCAGGTGCCCAGCGGCTCAGTGGCGCCTCGGCACTCCTTTCTCCTAATGGCCCTGGCCAGGGGGCTCTGGGGCCAAACAAAAGAAGCTGTCAGCCTCAGACAGCAGAGAGAGAGGGAGATGTGCCTACTCCTTCCATACTGAAGGAGGGAGGGGGAGAGAGGGGGGTTTGCATTCTGCCACAGGCATTTAAAAAAGCAGCTTTCACCCAGCTCTAATTGCCGTCATTACAGTAGAAGGAGCTTTCCAGAGCACCCAGTATGGTGGTGGGAGGACACAGCACAGAAAATCCCGCTCCGTGCCACTCCTGCCCTGGCAGGATTCCCCAGCTGTGCCACGGCAGGAGGGATTTCTTCTCCTAAAGTGAAACATCTGGCGTTGCATGATGAAGTCAGAAGTCTCTGGGATGAAACACTCACCCCCCAAACCCCACCAAAGTCATAGAATCATTTTGGTTGGAAGACATCCTCAAGATCATCGAGTCCAACCATAAATGACTCTCTGTTGCTCACCACGCACTTGTTAATCCTTTTGCAGGAGAGACAGGGCAAGATTCACCTTAACTATTGTATTGCATAGAGATAACTTTACAAGCTACAGCTGAGGCTCATCCACACCCTGGGTTTACTCCAGTTTTACACCTTCTGCTGAAAATAATTCATGAAGAGCAAGCACCTACCATGAGGCAAGAGATGGGAGGTTTGTGAGGTCTGGTGGACAGGCCAGCTCGAGGTGATGTGCTGTGTCTGGAGTTGATACCTGTGGGGAAACAGAGACGGGAGATGGTTTGTGGTTTTATACCAGGAGGCAAAGAATTTATTTCAATCAGTGAACCCAAGTTCTTCTAGCGCCTGAGTGTTAGGTGAGCACCGCCTGGGTGGTTCAGATCCAAACCAAAGCTGATGCAATGGCGGGATATAGAGACACAAGCAAGATTAGGCTTTAAGAATCCTCTTGAGTCCTTCAGCTTTACCAAGGCACAGGTCACTGCCCTGGATGTGGTTTCTCGTAGCCAGTCTGGCCCCTCACTACAGCAAATATCACAGGGGCCGGAGGGGTGATCTGGAGAGCCAGGAGGGTGATGCTCTCCTATGGACATGGAGAAGTGTTGCCTACAGCTGGGGGTGTCCTTCCTCCCCAGCCAGGGCTAGGAGCTTTGGCCTGCCAGCCTGTATGGACCTGTAAATCAAATATAGAATAGTTTGGGTTGGAAGGGACCTTCAAATCTCATCTAGTCCTGCCACGAGCAGGGACATCTTTACCAGCTCAGGTTGCTCAGGGCCCCGTCCAGCCTGGCCTGGGATGTCTCCAGGGATGGTTCATCCACTACCTCTCTGGGCACTCCAGTGTGTGCCTCAGTCCAGTAGACTGACAATACTAAATTACCAACAGCCCATGCAGCTGAGAGTACCTGGGTGGTGAGCGTGTGGGCTCATACGATGCTTGAGGAGGCAACATTGTGGGCCATGGAGTGAGACACAGGGGACCCAGAGCCCATGTCCAAGCTCTGCCACAGGTCACCTACATGATCTGGGGTGGTGTCTCCCCTTCCCTCCTACAGCTCCACTTTCCACCTGCAAAATGGGTACATTGCCCCTTGATGGAGCTGAGGAACATGGAACAGTAACCACCTTCTGCTGCTCTGAAGGCAGAGACCCATAAACCACTTTGATTGCTTGTCCCACCAACCATCTCGGCAGCGAACCTGTGTTTCACTTGCCTCTGGGTTACGTTTCATCAGGTCCTGAACCGCTTCATTTGCTGCTTCTGTGCATTTATCAAACCGCTTGTCTCACCGGAGGATGAGCTGCCGTTCTCTTTCATTACGGCGCTTCATAATGATCCCATTTCTGCTTCACTAATATCATGCAATGGTTCTTGGGGGGTATCTGCTCTAAAGCTGAAAAAGATATTAGGGAAGGGAACCGGCTATTATGACTAATTAGTCGCTTTGCTTCAACACTTCTATCTCCAGGATGAAGTTGATACCGATTTTAGTGGTGAGATCCCTAAAAAGCGGTGAGAGCATACGAAACCTGAGCCTGTCAGAAAGCACATCAAATTCATTATTTTAAAAAACATAGTGAGGAAGATCTGACCACCCATTTACAAAGAAGAAGTTAAAATAAGAACTTGATTTTCTGTGAAGCTGAAATGTATAAAATCTAAAGCAGCAGCAAAACTGGTTCCTTTGCTGGTGGCAGCTGACTCACTGCAGGCAGAGGAAAAGCGTTTATCCCCAGCTCCCAGAGCCTGGATTCGCAGCAGAGCCATGGTGGTGGGGAATCAAACCAGACCAGGCTGCAGCCTTTACAGAACATATAAGAAAATATAGTATTTGTGGATTTTTTTCACCCCTCAGCTGATGGGAACTGAGATAATTTCCTGAGAAGCACCTCAACTGTGCCCCAACAGCATCTGAGAAGCTGAAATTATTCGAGGAGAAACAGGATCTTGGAGCGATCAGAGGCACATTTAACACGAGTCATTAACTGGAGCTTGACCTTTTCCCTGGCATACAGTGTTCACCGTAAAGCTTGGGAGACGCCTCGTGAGGGATTTTTCTCCTTTTAATTTAAATTCTCCATATTGGCTGGGTTATGTTACTCCAGTTGCACCTTTGCGTTGCATCTCCCGGTGAATATGTATTTGCAGATAATGTGATTTTCGGAGCACAGAGAACATGTTTTGCTCACAGACAAGCAGGGGTCCCCATGCTCCAGCACCCTATGCTGCTGGAAGCTGGTGTGACAGGCAAAGGTGTCACCCCCAAAAGCCGGGAATGTGGCCCAGGCATGGATCCCAACCTGGGGTTTAAGTCAGATGAATCCTCACTGGCAACAGGAGCTGCAGAACTCCCCTCCTTCACCAGGAGGGGGAAGAAGACATGTAGGAATCATTCCTAGGTTGGAAAGGACCTTAAAAGATCTTCTTTTCCAACCTTTGATGGGAAGAGGCACCTAGATGAGGTTACCTGGCACCCTGTCCAGCTGCATCTTGAAAACCTCCAGCGATGGAGGTTCCACCACGTCCCTGAGGGGGTTGTTTCCGTGACTCACCATAAAAGAATTCTTGCTTATGTCGAGATAAAACCTCTCCTGGTGTAACTTGCACTCATTGCCTCTTGTCTTCTCCATGATGCCTTGTGAAGAAAGAGCCTCTGTCCTCTTGGTAGGCAACTTTTAAGTACTGGAATGCTGTGATGAGGTCCCCCCTGCACCTTCTCCAGGCAGAAGAGACAGAACTCCTTCAGTCTCTCCTCAGAGGGCAGTTTCTTCCAGGTGGGAAGGAGTAGCAACTGGAAACTCAAAGAGAGAGTTGGGGTGTTCAGCTAGAGGAGACAACCTCCAGGAGACCTTATTGCGGCCTTTCAGTGCTTAAAAGGGGCCTGTAAGAAAGATGAGGACAGACTTTTTAGCAAGGCCTGATGTGATAGGACAAGGGGTGAAACTAAATGAGGGGAGATTCAGAGGAGATTCAGGTTGGACATGAGAAGGAATTTTGTACACTGAGGGTGGTGAAACCCTGTCCCAGGTTGCCCAGAGAGCTGGTGGATGAACCATCCCTGGAGACATCCCAGGCCAGGCTGGACGGGGCTCTGAGCAACCTGAGCTGGTGAAGATGTCCCTGCTCATGGCAGGGGTGGCACTGGATGAGCTTTGAAGATCCCTTCAACACAAACTATTCTATGATTCTATGAACAGAAAGCCAGGGAGATGGGCGGCAAGGGGGTGTGGATTATGGGTTGTAAAACCACCTTTGTTGCAGCAAACGAGGGTGTTGGGCGCATGAAACCAGATGATGCCCCAACCAACAGGAGGATGCAGCCTTGCAAGTGTGGTCCACCCTCCGGCAGATGCTGCATTTCTGGCCTGGCCACAACCCCCCGGGCCTGGCCGTGTCCCCATCGCCCCTGCAGTGGCTCGGGGTGTCACCCACACTCAGCACTTGTCGGTGGGAAGCGGACAAGGCGCAGGGAGCGATGCCGTGTTACGTGCTGGTTTCTTCTTTTTCTTCTCCCCCTCCCTCCTGGACACTCAACACTCGTCCACAGTTCTCCTGATGTCCTTCAGCCAAACGCCAAACTATGTAAAATGATGCTGCTTGAGAAAGAAAGAAGTAGGTTAGCAGCAAAGCTTTGGGAGGAAAAAGGGTTTACTACACTAGGGACGGTGTAAGGACATAATTTTGAACTTAACTACTTGAGAAGTACTGATTTCCCTCTTTATTTTTCACGTGTTGAACACGTTCCAGTATTTTAATGGAAGGAAAATAATAACCAGTAACTAAAACGATCACGAATACTTACCTGCTCCGTATTCAGTTGTGGAGACACCTGTTCCTTTGCAAAGGAAACTCAGCGTTCTTCAGGCAAATGAAGAAATTGCCTCTGAAATACTAAGAGAGATTCAGATACTGAAGTTGGGGTGATGCTTTTACCTGATATAACGTCTCTTAAACTCCCATTACGACGCCTTTAAAAGCCAACGCTGCACAGCTGCACCATCTCGTGGTGGGACCAAGCCCTGCGTGGCCCAAACCTTTCAAACCTTCATTTTCATAAGATTTTGGTCATTGTTGTATAAAAGCCAAGTGTATCCACCACCAGACCACGTCACAGCTCGGCCCATCACAATCCAGTGCCGCAAAATCACCCCAGAGCTCCCGTCCCTTCCGCCGCCTCCTCCTCCTCTCCAAGTCCAACCATTTTCCAACCACAACCATCAACATCCCAAATATTTGTTCACAGTTAGTATTTTAACAGCTATTCAGCAGCTCAGAGATCAGGAGGGTGAACTATTATTCTGCTGAACCTGCCCTTAACTGAATTATTAAGACGTGCCAGAGAGGATTCAGATGAAATCAAAGCCCTGCTCGTTATTTAAAGAAAATACTAAACAGGAGATGAAGGGTCCCAGCACTCACACTTATAGTGTGATTTTCCTAAGAAAAACACACATGAGAATGTCAAGACTTTTGTATTTCTGTGGGCTGATCTGCTACCTTGTTTCCCTGAAAATAAGACAGGGTCTTATATTAATTTTTGCTCCAAAAGATGCTTCCTTTTTTACATGAATAGCTGCCTGGACACTATTTAAATTGACTTTATGAACTGTAACTAGGGCTTATTTTTGGAGTAGGGCTTATATTCCGAGCACCCTCAAAAATCCTGAAAAATCATGGTAGGGCTTATTTTCAGAGTAGGGCTTATTTTCAGGGAAACAGGGTAGCACGTGCTTAATTTCTACCACGCTTCTTCAGCGCAGTATTTCCTTACACGCTGCTGTCTGCAGAACCAACTCGAGGATGTGTCAGACAAAAAGCAGCGTCACATGTTCACCTTGAGCCAATTTGAGTTCCCCAGTTCCCTCCAGTCTGCTCAGGGTATAAATGTGTGACCACAGACTGGTTGTCACTGGTGAAGCCAAGAGCAGCATCAGGGCACCTGCTCAGAAGCACCACGAATGGATGAGCTCACAAGAGGCATCTCCGAGTGCTGCGGATGCCTCTGTAGCCTGGAAGAACATGCAGTGATGTGCCCCCCAGTCCAAAAATCAGCCCCTCGTACCTGTGCAAACCCAGGGCAGCGAGTGAGGGATCAACCTTCTCCTTCACAGGGTGCCCTGGAACGCGATATGAAGGATGCTGCACAGAAACCAAAACAGGGTTGGATGGGAAGCCCCACCAGCCTGCATCGTGTTTTCTCCCAGCACCTCAATTCTACCCCAAATCCAGGATCTTTCTCCTAGAATCAAAATGTCCTGAGCTGGAAGGGACCCACAAGGACCATCGAGTGCAACTCCTGTCCCCGCACAGGACAACCCCAAAATTCACACCATGTCCTTTCTCATCTCCAGCTTTGCTACAGGTTTCAGCGGCTTTGGAAGCTGCGCGATTGTTTAATTCATATCTCAGCAGGTTAACAAAACAAGGATGGGAACTGAACCTCCCTGCCAAATATGCTGTAGGGAAGAGCCCTTGATGCTGAGCAGCCAAGGCTTTAATCTTTAATAAAGCCCAGGAATGGAGCAAGCAGAACTTTCTGGCCTGATGCTATAAAGACTTTGGGTGAAATACTGTGGGGAAAAGCAAAGAGAACAGCATGTGGAGGGAGAGCAGGATTTCTGGGTCGGACCTCAACTGTACGCATTATCAGACATGGGTTCCACTTAAATTTGAGTAGAAACTTCTTCTCAGTGAGGGTGCCAGAGCCTGGCCCAGGCTGCCCAGGGAGGTTGTGGAGTCTCCTTCTCTGCAGACATTCCAACCCGCCTGGACACCTTCCTGTGTAACCTCATCTGGGTGTTCCTGCTCCATGGGGGGATTGCATTGGATGAGCTTTCCAGGTCCCTTCCAGCCCCTCACATTCTGGGATTCTGTGAGAGGATGAAAAAAAAACCAACACAGGTAATTGTCCAACTGAATCAAAGCATGAAAAAAAAAAAAAAATCCGTTACACCATAAAGAAATTTGGTTTTCATCACAAAAGCTCATTAAAATCTGACAAAGAAAACAACCCGTTGTTACTCCTCCAACAACCCTTTGACTGCAACATTTACCGAAACACTGGGAGCTCAGACGGGGTGTACGTTGCATTTGGATGGACAAACCCACCAGCACTCATTCCCGGGGAGGAAGGTGGTTCTCCAAGGGGGTGACACGGTTCTGGTTTCAGTGGTGACTCCTCTGGTCGCCTTCATGCGGCATCAGCCTCGTCCCATGTGACAGCTCAGGCTGGCGGGACCAGCTGCGTCTCGTTTCTTTGTCCAGTGTTTTCCTGCCATCTCCATCCCGACCAAATGCGTCCACATCGCTGAATTCAAAGGGTTGCAGAATTAAACGATGCCGGTCGCACAGAGCGGTGGGACGGACGGGGGCGGCACGGGGACACTGCTGAACCCACGCAGCCCTCACCGCCAAAATTCAGTTCGCTGCTGATTTAAATGATGACAAACTCCAACCTATTGAAATCGCTGTTTGGGAAGGTGCGTAACCGCAGATGCAGACCTACCGTAGCGAGTCAAATCAATCTCTAATAAGTCGGAGGTGCTTCAGAAACGCCGATTAACGAGGCACCGGGCAATTAACAGGACAAGCTGCTCCTCAGCACAGCTCGAGAAGCCTTGAAACAAAACACACCTGGAAGCTGTTCAAGTTGGGAGTGTGCCAACCTGTCCCAAGCAACCTATTACCCCAAAGATCGCTTGTTTTCCAGCAGAACCAGCCAGGAGAACTTTGCCGCGTCTCCTGTAGCACATCTGGATGGGGCGGACATCTGGATGGAGAAGGTCGCTCACCACATCTGCTGGAACAGCCCCGTCCCACCTCGCAGGGAATTCCAGAGCGGTTGCATTTCCTTCCGAGTCAGAACACAAGGAAAAAAGGGGGAAAAACAACTAGTGGAAGGCGCAGAGGTGCATTTATAGACTGTGGGTTTGCAAACGCTTTCAATCAGCTGGGATGGAACAACAGGGTCTTTCTCAGCGCTATAAATGAGCTGGTTTCGGAATTTCGAAACGCTTGTTTTACTGAAAGGCGTCTTTATGCTCAGGAGCTGCTAAGGAGATTGGTAAAATAATAATAATAATTTAAAAAAAATTAAAAAACCCCAAGCTACCAGTATAATATGAAGGCGGTCTGGTCATTCCAACATGTAACAGAAATAACTAACAATATTCTTCATTGCAACTAATGTGCTGTCTTGAGCCAGTTGCTTATTCTAGCAGGTTTTCTGCTCCTAATAATACACGGCTTTTGATAAAAAAGGAGGCTCTTCTTAAATCTTACTGAAAAAAGTCCTCCAAAATAGACTTTCTAAGCAAATAAAGTGTTTCATTCAGATATTCGTTGGGATACGGCAGTGACGTTAAGAACAGCCATTCAAGCCGCCCTTCGCAATGGAGTCACAGAGCTCTGAGACTCGAACAAACCATCGCATGATCTCATCGCAGGGATCTAAAGAGCCGGAACATCTGCCCCAGTCGCCGCCGATTTACGGAGCCGAGTTCAGCAGCAGTTCATCTGCTCTGTTTGCAAAGCAGGTGGGCAATAAGAACCCTATAAATGACTTGAACAAAGCGGAAAGTGCAAAAGAGATGGGTGGTTTTACTACATAACATCAACGGGAATAAAACCCCTGTCAAATTGTAACTAAAAGTGGAGAAGTGTGTAAATTAGTGGTTTTTTTTTTCCCAGAGAAGTATTACATGCACAAGTAACTATATTGTTAAAAGTTGGTTTTTATTTGTGACAGTAAAGAAACCATTCAATACCTGATTGACAACACTTCTCTCTCCTGAAAACACTCACATGGTATCGGCAGCGTTTCTCAAGTATCGCCGGATTGTTCATTGCATTAAAGTGTAAACAGCTCCATTAGAAAAAAGAAGAAGAAAAGACACATTTCCATTGCTTACTCCTCTGTAAAGTTCCCCATAGAGCTTTAACAAGAAAGAAAAAGTCAGCTGGAGTTTTACAATATAATGTGAAACAGCAAACGGACAGCTGCTCTTGCATAGTTAGCCCAGAGATTCTCAAGCAATTGCCCCCCCGGTCTCGCCTGCCCCCCCGCGCCCAAAATCATCACAGCACCTTGGAAATCAGAGGCACAAACTGGGTTCTGTTGTACAAATAGGGCTGTGCGGTACTGTGGTTTATTAGTTTAAAAAGAATCCGTCAAACATAGGATTACGTGTTTGTCAATTATAGAGCTACAAGTTATTATTTCTTCTCTTTTTTTTTTTTTTTTTTTACACTGAAATGTCAAAAGCTGCAACATCAGCACACGCCAGTGTCATTTCGATACTTTTATTGTCCCCAACCAGTCTAATCAAAATCACGCTGTGATCAAGTGATTGCACACACCGATAACCAAACCTCCTCAGGTGTCGAGTCGCTTCCATGTATAACTTTGCTGTCTAAAAAGGATTAAAAGGGCAAACCAAAGAGACAAATTCTTCTTTGCAAAGCTTCCTAAATTAACACAGCAACTACATTTGCTCCCGTCCTCCGTCCGGCCCCTGCCGCGATTCCTGGGGGTGAACAAATATTCTGCGCACAGCCCTAGTTTACAAATGGCAATTTAATCGGTAACACTTCAGTTGGATTTCAAAGAATCGGAGGCATTCTGCCTTACAGTTTAATTTAAAAATACCTATACAGGCAAAAAACCTTTGTTAACCCGACATATAAAGGACAACGGAACTTCAGGCCAGGCAGCGTTTCTGTAGCTGAACCCAATGACCAACTGGAAAAGACTTGTGTAATATGCAGAAATAGGACCCACAGGCATGAGCTGCACTTCAAAAGATGCAAGAGATTTAGGATAGAAGTAGTTTTTGTTTCCTCTGTTTTAATTCTTAAAAATCTCGTACTTAAAATACAATCTAATACCCGTATTGCGCATTTTCCAAACGTTCCGCTCGTTATCTGACGCCACGGACAGAGCTCTATTGCTTTGTTAAAATCCAGACACTCTATATATACAGCGTATGTATATCCACGCAAACCTAACACCTGAAATTTCAAGTACGATGGTAAGTATCAGAATAAACAACAGTTCGATCCCTTTGGCCAAATCTGAAGAGCCAGGGAAGGCCCAACCTGACTGGAGATCGTCCCAAGTTTGATATCAATGGGAATGAGTTAATAAAAAAAGAATCAGAAGTGATAAAAAAATACTCTTAAGACACTGGGAAAGATCAAAACTGTAAAGTTTCTCACCTTTGTATTGTCACCAAGTGTCATTTTAATGCTGTACTAAGTTAAAATAAGGGGTTTGGGTTGAAATCTGTGGAGTTCAGGAGTCAAAATAAATGGTCCAGGACAAGTTGTGCAGAACACCGTTCTTTCCAGAAGCTGGTGCAGAAGTTCAGTTGTCCATTCTATGTGGATTTTAGAACAATACAAGACACTTTAATAATCAACATTCATTCACAGACTTAAGGCAACTGGTTCATGAAATCGCTGCTTTCAGAAATGCAAACGAATGACACGGATCCTCTCACGTACAACGGGTCACAACCGGCAAATGACAACGTCTCGGCGGGGTTAATTATTGTCTAATTGGAAGATTGTTTGGTCTAACGCTAGCGAGAAAGTCTTTGAGTTTTCTTCAGCCATTCCCATCATACCTGCACGTCTAACTAGGACCTGAATTCTTCCCTGCAAACTGCGCTGGAGGCCTCGAAGCAACAACGCAGTTGAAAATACTGCTCAGAGAACAACTTTTTGGCAGCTTACAGTTTCATTACTCTCCAAGTCAAATACAAAATTAAACCATCTTCAGCTGAAAATAAACGTTAATGAACCCGAATCCATACGTCCTTTTTTTTTTTTACTTTTTTTTTTTTTTTTCATTTTTTTTGTTTTAAAGAACATAGGATTTTCTTCTTAATCTGACAGTTTTGTTGTGGCACAGAGTTATACAGTACTAAGGTTAATGCCAACCGGTAAGAAAACAGAGCGGCGATGCCACCGCCCCTGGGCGCCACAGCTGGCGCACAGCTGGGACACAGCTGGCCCGCCAGGGGACCAGCTTATACCGCACCCACGACAACCTACTCACTGCCTGCCCTTCTATGAACTGATTTGTTAAGCTGCTTCACCAAGGTTTTAGACGAGGTTGACGACCCAAGTCCATCGCAATGGTTTTTCTTTTCATTATTATTTCCGAGTCGTCGAGACTTTTCGAGAAAAATATAAAAGGCGAAGTGGATTTATTGGTTCGGAATTTGGCACCGGGGTAATTAGAAGCACCAACTACTCCATTTAGCCTTCTAATCGCATGGCTGTGATTTTTACGTTGGTAGATTTCTGGTGCGGGTAATAATTAAAAGGTGACACTGGAAAGGGAATGAAAAATAAATGTGCCTTGTGCTTTAAAGGCTTAAAAATTTAACAGTTATTACTTCACAAGGGTACCTGTGACACTACAGAAGATGCTAAGCAGGTTCTCAGATTGAGATGAGGCTTATTCAACTCCAAAGCCACAGGACCAATTTTAGGCCAGGCTTTTCACTTCTGCCCTTATAGCAAGACTTGATTAAGCTCCTGATCTGTACCTCATGCCTTGGGGAAGAAGAAATACGAATTAGAGAGGTGGGAAAAATACTTCTTGCATTGTTATATAGCAAAGAAAGGACTAATTTTCCTAATTAGAGAAACAAAATATTAACAAATCCTTTCCAGGTCACCTTTAACTGAGTTCTCTGCTCTATCAGATTCCATGGGGTTAATACCCAGGGGTGGGTTATGAAGCCTGCGTTTTATTTATTGCCCAAGTTTGCAGCTTACAGAGAATGTTTCATAGCACAGGCACAGTGGCAAAAACAGTATAACAGCCGATGGTCAACTCCATTTGGTGAGGATACAGTAGCAGCAATTAAAAGAAAGAAGTACTCCAAACAGCTCCATACAGATCCAGCTTACCCAGATGGGGTTTCTTTTTTTAAGAAAAGCATCTTAAACTAATAAATAGATCTCATTCTCCCAAGATAATGGTTTTCTGAAAACGAGAGGCATGGCAGTTGTGCGTAAGCGGAGACAATAGAACTTGATCTGTCTAGAAGAAAAGGTGCTTTAGATCTATTCGCCACCTGATTTTCTCAATTCCATCGTTCCCTAATACTCAACCAACTGCAGATATGTTCAAAACTGTGCCCAAAAAGAAAATCACATCAGTGAAACAACCGTGTAATTAACCCAAATCACCCCTCCCACAAACGCTTCAACCTTCTGAGCATGACAAAATGTAATTACAACTTAATGTCATTGTGGACACAGGAACCCAGCATCTTTGTTTTAACTTTTTCCTTTGTTATATATTACAGTGCTCTATAAAATTTTTTTTCCTTTTTCCTTTTAAAGCATTTAGACAATACAAGACTAAAAGATGTCTGGAAATACGTCTTATACAAAAATGAATTTTTATCTTAAAATAACATTCAAAAAGGCACTTCATTCGGTAAGAAAAAATTCAGAGTCAGGTCAACTGCTCTAAGCAGGGGGTAGAATTGTCTGCATAGTGGGAGGGGAAGAAAGGGAGAGAAATTCAACTGCTGAAATACAAGCTTCTTTTTTTTGGCATGTTTTAAGAAAAGCTGATCGAGTAAAAGATGTCCATTTATGAAATTCATTAAAAGAGTTCTGTTTAAAATAGCTTTTTTTTTTTTTGTTGGTTTTTTGTTTTCCTTTTAAAAAAGTAGTCTGAACACATGACCTTAGGAGTCAGGCTTCTGAAGGCTTAATAGCATCACTCGTGATTGTCCTTCGTGTCCAATGTAACGGGAAGATCAAGAGTAGCACTTCTGAGTGGGGTGACCTCCCCAAAGCTTAACATTTGAAAGGGCTGAAAAGGATGGAGATGCCTCGAGGAACTGTGAGCTGGCAGCAGACATCAGTCCAAGTTCAGGGCTACCTGTTGCAGAGTTTATGGAGCATACTGTAAACTTCTTCCTCTTTGCTTAGTCCTTCAAAGAAAGGAATAAGATCTAGCAGCTCTGTGTCTGTCATGTCATCAAACCAGGACTGCACAGGCACCTGAAACAAAGCAGCCAAGGGGTATTAAGGTGACTTTATGGAGGGAAGAACATGTGAGTTTTGCCTGTGTAGGTGGCCTGTAATTCTCACCGCCATCACAGTGAGGCAAATTACTGGTAATTAGCATTTTCTACAACTGCCCAAAAGGAGGTTGGAGCGTGGAGGGGGTTGGTGTCTTCTGAGTAACAAGCCATAGGACAAGAGGAAATGGCCTCAAGTCGCACCAGGGGAGGTTCAGATTGGATATTAGGAAAAAATTACTCATGGAACGGGCTGTCGGGCATTGGAACAGGCTGCCCAGGGCAGTGGTGGAGTCACCATCCCTGGAGGGGTTTAAAAGATGTACAGACAAGGGTCTTAGGGCCATGGTTTAGTGCTAGATTTAGGTTATGGTTGGTCGCGATGGACTTGAGGATCTCTTCCAACCAAAATGATTCTGTGGTTCATGTGGAGCAGGAGGTTCTAGTCCACATTTTCTAGTATGCAACACCAACCCCAAATCCAACTATAAAACAGCTGTCGTGACCTTCTACAAATCCACGTAACCTACACGGCCAACACTGGAGAGCTCAATTTGCTCTGCCTCGGTATTCAGAACAGACTGGAAGGAAGATACAAGTTATAGAATCACAGGATAGTTTGGGTTGGAAGGGACCTCCAAAGCTCATCCAGTGCCACCCCTGCCATGAGCAGGGACATCTTCACCAGCTCAGGTTGCTCAGAGCCCCGTCCAGCATGGCCTGGGATGTCTCCAGGGATGGTTCATCCACCACCTCTCTGGCCAACCTGGGACAGGGTTTCACCACCCTCAGTATCAAAAATTTCTTCATGTCCAGCCTGAATCTCCCCTCCTTTAGTTTAAAACATCACCCCTTGTCCTATAGCAACAGGCCCTGCTAAAAAGTCTGTCCCCATCTTTCCTACAGGCCCCTTTTAAGCACTGAAAGGCCACAACAAGGTCTCCCCGGAGCTTCTCTCCTCCAGCTGAACACCAACACTTTATTTACAGGCAGGTCTTTTTTTCCCCCGCTATTATCAGTGTGAGTCACTAAACACAGACATGCAGCAACAGCCCCTCCTGGCACGAGGCTGCGCAGGAAATATTTCAACAGTGAGTACAGCACAGTTCTCTGATTAGGGCGGGTTCAGAAAATAATGAATATATTAATGCTTCTTAAATATGTGGGCTGGATTTGGGGAAAGAGCTCTTGTATCTTCACTATGGAAGTACATTGAGGCCTTTTAAAGACCATCTTGGATCTTGTTACAAGCTCTGGTTTCTGCAGAGCCTCAAATATCAGTTCGCTAACAGCGCTTTTCTAGACATGATTAAACCGCTCTGACAAGGTTCCTAATTTCATCTCCCAAATTTCTACAGCTCATTATTTTCTTGGCACTGAATTCCGAGGTACCGAACGATGATCTGGATCAGGTTTTTAATTTTAACCGTGACCATAAATTAGTGCTGCAGATCCTGGTTATTACAAATAGCAACTTTAAACAATGTGCGGCACCAACCAGAAAAATGTTTTCACCAAACCATTGAAGGTATCAAAGTATTAGGATCTAAATTTAAAAGCTGATTGATGCAACATATGAAGCTCATGTTAAAAAAAACCCCACTATACAAACCAGTGTTTCTGATAAAAATTTCCTATGTTAATGTGAACAGTTCACAAAAAAGGCAGCCTAAAAACATCAAAGAAAGGGTTGCACAGCCTGGCTGGTTAAAAGTCGGTAGATCTAAGGCGAGTTCCAGCTTGCTGTGCTGGCAGCTACAGAACAGATGTGAACATCTGTACCGATGGCAGCAACGGATGGAGCACAGGCCGGAGCACTCACAGCTCTGGAGCTGATACGAGACACAGTCAAAATGCTCATTGCTCCTGATTGTTGTCCCTTGAGGTATCGTTGCCTGCCTTTTATTCTTAAAACGTGATGAACTTATTGACTAACATTTCTGAATATGAAGCAAGTTATCACAAAAATACATAAAAGCAGAAGTGTAACAACACAACAGGATCTTGATTTTTTTCTTCCCCTTCGCCACAACTACAGAACTCTAATAGTAACCAGTACAGCATTAATTATCTTGTCTAATAAAATATTTTCATTCAAACAACGAAAAAAGATGGAGTACCAAAAAAAGCAGTTTGAGTGAACATCCTTTTTGTAATTACCACGCCAAAGAAAATCTCTGATGGAGGGCAGCTTCACTTTTTAGAGCTCGGTTAGTTATTGGGGTTCTACACCACTTGGTGTTTCTCAAAACTGACGGAGCAGTGTAGGGAAAAGGGACCTGGGGGTCCTGGGGACAGCAGGATGACCATGAGCCAGCACTGGGCCCTTGTGGCCAGGAAGGCCAATGGTACCTGGGGTGGATTAGAAGGGGGTGGTCAGTAGGTCAGAGAGGTTCTCCTGCCCCTCTACTCTGCCCTGGGGAGACCACACCTGGAATTTTGTGTCCAGTTGTGGCCCCTCAGTTCCAGCAGGACAGGGAACTGCTGGAGAGAGTCCAGCGCAGGGCAACAAAGATGCTGAAGGGAGTGGAGCATCTCCCGTGTGAGGAAAGGCTGAGGGAGCTGGGGCTCTGGAGCTGGAGAAGAGGAGACTGAGGGGTGACCTCAGTAATGTTTACAGATATATAAAGGGTGAGTGTCAGGAGGATGGAGCCAGGCTCTTCTGACAACCAGTGATAGGACAAGGGGCAATGGGTTCAAACTGGAACACAAGAGGTTCCACTTAAATTTGAGAAGAAACTCCTTCCCAATGAGGGTGGCAGAGCCTGGCCCAGGCTGCCCAGGGGGGTTGTGGAGTCTCCTTCTCTGCAGACATTCAAACCCGCCTGGACACCTTCCTGTGTAACCTCATCTGGGTGTTCCTGCTCCATGGGGGGATTGCACTGGATGAGCTTTCGAGGTCCCTTCCAACTCCTGACATTCTGTGATTCTGTGACTTCACGCCAAACTCTAAAAGTAGATGAACAGTTATGCCTGTCAACATCAGTTTGCCCTTGTCCTTCACCATTCCACAGTGAATCTACCTGCAGTCTAAGAAAATGCATAAACTAACACAGTCACCACTCTGAAAAGCTATTTTCTGAATCAGAAAATCTGGTCAAGGACCAGAAAGATAAAGTTACGCTTGAGCACTAAGAATACTTACTGCATTTTCAGGATGGAAGATGTAAGATGCAGGAGAATTATCTACTATAATAACTTTACTCAGCTCACGTCCCAGTCGACTCAGATCCTTCACGTAATTTCCTCGGTGGAAAACACAGGATTCTCTAAAGAGTCTTGCCCTGAACACACCCCAGCGATCCAGCAAGTCGGCTACTGGGTCTGCATACTTAAAAATAGAAGTTAGGAACATGACGTTAGCAACGGGCAGATAAGGTGAATTCGCAGATCTATACACAGAAGGGACACAAAATAATTTCAGATCAAAATGCCCTTTCTTCGTTTTCTTCCCTGCTCCTTGTTAATTAACTCACACGCCTGCAAACCTGAGGTGATTAACAGACAGATAACTACGGAACGTTAACTTGCACTAATGTTTTCCGTGATTTGTCAATTAAGTTTTATGCTTAGGGCCAACTAATAATTACCCCAGGAGTTACCTAGAAGTTGATGGATCCAGAGATCTCACCTGACATTACCCTAAAACCAGCCAGCGCTAACAGAAAACCCATATGAAGCCACTTCCACAGCTGATTCATCTTCATATGCCTTTGAAGATAAACTGCACTGAGGGCACCTGCGGCTTTTTCAAACGATGCCCTTGGAGCGACTGGGTCAGGAAGAATCTTAAGGTTGCCAAATTGCATAATTGGGCCATAAAAGATCAAAGATGTACGTTATTAGGAAAAATACCAATGTGCAATACTGGGAGATTCTCATTTTATATAAGAAGATGATACTTTCAGTGAGACACAGCTTAGAATCCAGCAATTGAAATAAACTGTCCAAGGAAAAGTATCCAAATAAGCCATGAAATCACCATGAAAATGGTAGTTATAACTTATGTTTGAAGGATATATTTTATATATTTTTTAAACTGAAAAACAAAACTGATGTTGAAATCAATCATCTTTTGACTATGAAACCACTAGACATCGAACTACAGTCTGAAATTGCTCCATTATTTGGGATTTTCACACTGTGACTGAACAGAATATGGCCAACAGTGCATGGAAGAATCCTCTGAAGAGGCAGCTCTACAGATCTAAACATGGTCCTGTCCCCTTCCACCATCTCTACACTAGGTTGGAGTAAAAGTTGGCTACGCTAGAGCATTATTTAGAAATAATCAATACAGTTTTACAAACAAGACGCCACAAATACAAAACACTGATAAAAAACCCCAAAGAACTGAAGATGTCGACTACTGCAACGTCTACCACAAAACTACCTACGAGGTACTAGTGCTACTGGAGGGCACAAAATATTCCTGTTGATGTTTCAAGCTTTAGGAAACATCTGATTTTCTAACTTCAGATTCCACAAAAACCCACGTGTTCCAAATTTTGAGATGCAGTAAATTTCTGATAGGGATCAACGCAGGGTTATTTTATTTCATGCCCAGCTTTAATACACGGCTTTACTCGCAAGCTATTTGTTCTAATTTCTCACTATAACCATGGTAACTTGTCAGCCTTTCATATTGGCATTATGAGCAATGCATGGAGGCTACATTATGAGCCAAGCCCATATGTGATGGTGTTACCATGGAAACACTTACCCACACACTAGCAGACAAAAGTACACACTGTCAGACAAAGAAGCAGAAAAGAAGGGGAAAAAATTAAGATAGTACCAAGTGTGGAAATAATTATCCATAGAAAACCCAGCCAAAAGTCCAGTGACCAGCACCGTGAGGGGGTGAATGGAGGAACAAACCTTGGCTAGACTGGCTGTGAAGAGAACACATTCAAAGAGCTCTCCCATCCTTTGAAGAAACTCATCCACATGTGGTCGTTTCAACACATAAACCTGGAATGACAGTGACAATTTGGGTCAAACGGTGTTTAAAAAACACACAAAAAACTAACTTAAAACACCTCCTGTAACGCTAACACTGGAAGAGACAAAAGTTAGCGTGGAAAGAGTTCAGATGGAATGCTAAAAGGCAAAAAAAATAGCATATACGAGATAAAAGTAGACATCCAGTAATGAGAAATTTGAATGCACAGGCTGCCAAGCCCCACGCTGATTATGCTACAGCATCATCTGGAGTGATGCTGCTTGAAAAACCTCATTAAAGGCGAAGAGAGACAGTGGGGCTGCTCAAGAAGAGGATTCAGATGTCACAACCAGAGCGGTTTTGGTGCTGGGATCCTCAGTCCTGCCGAGCTCTACCGAAGGAATAAATCAATCTGATGCAACCTCCACGCTGACAGCAATTGCACAATAGGGAACTGTTTTCTTCCTGGGGCTAATTCTTTAATTTTTCCAATTCCAGGTGCGAAGCACCGTAGCTTGTTATGGATAATTATTAATTGTGTGGCTCTGGAGCAAGCTTTCACCAAAAATCTTCACGGAATGTGCAGCAAAAGCTGCTTTCTAAATGCGGTGGTGAGGTCTCCAGCGTATTTTACTGTGACCTTACCGTAAAGATGGGAAATACCCGGGATTTCTCCGGAGCAGCTTTGCTTTCTGCAACGTTATCTTGCCTTTTTGCACCGCCAACACGCAGCTCCTGTCAACAACCTGATTAATAAACGTTGGAGCCTCCTCGTTTCTCTTTTCAGAGCGAGCAAGATGATTTGCATGTGCAAAAAAACCCACCGAGATAAGAGAATTGCAGCTCGGGAAGCCGACAAGCAGCTCACAATACACCGGGAAGCCAAAGAGGGGAGTCTGCTTGAAAAAGTATTTATCTGTTTTGTTTGCGCTCAGATTAAAAGTCGGAGAGAAAACACTGGCGGCGTTTTATCTTCGGCGCTTGGCAAATAATCCTTAATGCTGGAAATTTCAAGGCTGAATACAGGGAGGAATGATGCAATTGCAGGAATTTCTGTCTTTGATATGTTGAGCTAGATTAATTGTATGTGTTTTAGGAGATTCAGATTAATAAAGAGGTAACAAACACGAGGCACCCAGAGAAAAAGCCTGAAGGAGAAATATATGGAAATAGCAGCTTGGACTGAAGTGTAACAAATAAAGCCTTTAGCAAAACAAGAACTAATAGGGACTTGAAATTGAAAACCTAAAGCTGAAAGCAAAGTTTTATTAAAAACATGTATGATGGGGCTGTACCTTAATGACTAAAGCAGAAATGTTAATTACTTTCCCACTTTATGCAGCGTAGAGCTCAGAGCATGAAGACCTGATCTGCTCTAAGCTATTTCTGTGAAGTTCAGCTAAACTATTTCTGGCCCCTCCAATTCAAGCAATACATTCAAACTTTGATACAGATACTAAATGATAAGCCAGGTTTACCTTTTATTTGTTTAAACAGCCACAGCAGCACTTCACCAATCAAATAAATGTGACAACTTGTGAATTAAAGACACTGCACAGATTTCCTTCAACACTCATCCTGTGTTTCGCTAAGCACAAACCAAGTCATTTCTTCTCCTATAATAATGCAATTAATTTTCCACTTAAATTTTACTACACAAAGTAGGGTTTCCTTCCCAAATTGTACCTTCATTTTTTTAAAGACACAAGTAGAAAGACACTTGCAAGGTACCCAGAAAGACATTGTTGGACTTGCCAGTGATAAGAGGAAAGATTGCAAGATGAGTAACGCCTTAACTCTACAGCTCATTACAAAGTTCTTAATTATTTAGAATTTTATTATGTGTTGACATTTAATTATATATTTGGGATATTAATTATATTCCCACGCTTATTCTTGAGGGACACCCCACAGTCTTGAAGTCATTCTTGGATAGTAAGTGCTGGAATTTAGTATTAATTTCCCTTTTAAAACCGAGTGTTTTCAGCCACAGCAAAACAAACCTCCTCTTCGCTTTCCACCTCTATCTCCTCCTCTGTCGGTGAAATATTTCCACGTGGAATGTAATTACAAACTCCAAGCCAAGGATATGAACTTTGCTGCTTGCAACATAACCCAACTGCTCCATCAAGAGAGCACCCAGTACATCAACGGAGTAAAACCAGAGCAAAAGCTCCTCAACCACAGGCCTGCGGACAGGAACGGGCTTAGAAAAACAAATATTTGCAATATGCGCTTTTTTAGCAATTTCTGGGTCTCCTAATACTGCAACTAGTCAGCATCAGCTGTAAGCACACAGTATTTTTAAGTCGTATTGTCTAATTTCTGCAGTTTAGAGCCCCTGATCCACCACAGCAGCCTCAACCTCCTCTACTTGAGTTTCTCCTTCTATTCGGCCTTAAATGTTTCCTGTTGGGCTCTGGCCAATACATTTGCTCCTCAGATTAAATGCCTTATTAATAATGAATGTGATCTCTTAGGATGAAGCCTCACCAAATTTTTCCCTTCATTCTCTCCCTCTCTAAAAAGCCCCAAGTCCTTCAGTTCCCCCTTGGTTTTATTTTATTCCATTTTATTTTTTCTTCCATTCCAAAATTCCATTCCAAAATTCCATTCCAAAACTCCATTCCAAAACTCCATTCCAAAACTCCATTCCAAAACTCCATTCCAAAACTCCATTCCATTCCATTCCAAAATTCCATTCCATTCCAAAATTCCATTCCATTCCAAAATTCCATTCCATTCCAAAATTCCATTCCATTCCAAAATTCTATTCCATTCCATTCCAAAATTCCATTCCATTCCATTCCAAAATTCTATTCCATTCCATTCTATTCCATTCCATTCCAAAATTCTATTCCATTCCATTCTATTCCATTCCATTCCAAAATTCTATTCTATTCCATTCCAAAATTCTATTCCATTCCAAAATTCTATTCCATTCCATTCCATTCCAAAATTCTATTCCATTCCAAAATTCCATTCCATTCCAAAATTCCATTCCATTCCAAAATTCTATTCCATTCCAAAATTCTATTCCATTCCATTCCAAAATTCCATTCCATTCCAAAATTCTATTCCATTCCATTCCAAAATTTCATTCCATTCCAAAATTCTATTCCATTCCATTCCATTCCAAAATTCCATTCCATTCCAAAATTCTATTCCATTCCAAAATTCTATTCCATTCCATTCCATTCCAAAATTCCATTCCATTCCAAAATTCCATTCCATTCCAAAATTCCATTCCATTCCATTCCAAAATTCCATTCCATTCCATTCCAAAATTCCATTCCATTCCATTCCAAAATTCTATTCCATTCCAAAATTCTATTCCATTCCAAAATTCTATTCCATTCCAAAATTCTATTCCATTCCATTCCAAAATTCTATTCCATTCCATTCCAAAATTCTATTCCATTCCATTCCAAAATTCTATTCTATTCCATCCCAAAATTCTATTCCATTCCATCCCAAAATTCTATTCCATTCCATCCCAAAATTCTATTCCATTCCATCCCAAAATTCTATTCCATTCCATTCCAAAATTCTATTCCATTCTACTCCATTCCATTCCATTCCATTCCAAAATTCTATTCTATTCCATCCCACCCCACTTCCATCCTATCCTATTCCCTCCTATTCCACTCCATTCTACTACATTCTATTCTACTCCACTCTATCCTATTCTACGCCACTCCATTCCACTCCATTCCATTCTTTTAAACAACCCTGGGTGTTTTTGCAGAGCAACATACCTTAACACTCCGCATGCTTATTCCCCCCCGAAGTTATTTTTTATTTCGAGAAGTCCTACTTAGATCCTGGAAGCGACTCCAAGCGCGCTGGTATCCTGGGCTACAAAATCTCTTTGGTTTCCTTCACATAAAAAGCTTTCTTCAGCTGACACTGCAGCTCTTTTCTCCTATTCCTCCTCATTTGGAATTTCCCCCCCCCTTTACTTTGGTAGCGGCTGGACTTGAATCTCAATGCCGCATGGTTATTTGTGGCTTGGATTTTTCCTCCCTCGCCTGACGTCTTCAGTTTTAGTCTCTAGACTAACTGGCTCCTGGCGTTTTTCTGAGATTTATATACTGTCCTCAGGGCATTAAAAAACAGTTTTTCTGTACTGTATGCTCACTGATTTCTTCCTTATCACAGTAAGAATTTAGAGGAATAGAGCCTTTTTTTAAATTGTTATTTAAAATGAAATGTTAAGGCACAAATGGAGCACTAGGCATGTTTTCACAGGACTCTCTACTTACAGCTGCTAATGGCAGAACACAAGTAATTATCTTTAATTGTTTCCAAGCATTTTGCATTTCCACATACATTTTCCATACCTCAAAGCAGCCTTCACCTAAAGAGATTCTATTTGTAAACCAAAAGAGAAACCAGCTCAATTTTAATCAATTAAACAGGACGCAAAGAACTGCCTTTCAAAAACCAACAGAATGTTCAAGTAACGACAAAGAAATCTGCCTGTGACAACTCGAGCTCCTGTAACCTCCTGTTTTGTGGGCTGGGTGCATCTTAACGTTGAGCAGAAAATAAAATGTGTTCTTGAGCTGCATTTCTCTGGAATATGAAGTTGTGGTTGCCTCCTAGTGCAAGTAACCAAGAATAGGCCAGCTCGGATGGATACAGCCTATCCTGGATTACTTGAACCAGGCCGCAGCCTTCTGGAAGAAAGTCAATTAATTCCGTCCCTTCTAGAAAGAAAGTTTGATATTTGAACAGCGTTTTCCCCCACCAAAAATAAACCTCACAACAGTCTGTACATTAGTTTCAAAGTATACATGATAAATGTTGCTTTAGTTTTTAACAACTAGTAATATACAACTGTGAATTGAATACAAAAAACCACTTAAAAACTAGTTTTACTCATTTAACAAACAAAGAATAAACTCCAAGTTATACCAAAGTTATACCAAAGGGTAGGAACCACCCCAGGTTCCAGTATAAGTTGGGGAATGACCTATTAGAGAGCAGGGTAGGGGAAAGGGACCTGGGGGTCCTGGGGACAGCAGGGTGACCATGAGCCAGCACTGGGCCCTTGTGGCCAGGAAGCCAATGGTACCTGGGGTGGATTAGAAGGGGGTGGTCAGTAGGTCAGAGAGGTTCTCCTGCCCCTCTGCTCTGCCCTGGGGAGACCACACCTGGAATCTTGTGTCCAGTTGTGGCCCCTCAGTTCCAGAAGGACAGGGAACTGCTGGAGAGAGTCCAGCGCAGGGCAACAAAGAGTCCAGCGCAGGGCAACAAAGATGCTGAAGGGAGTGGAGCATCTCCCGTGTGAGGAAAGGCTGAGGGAGCTGGGGCTCTGGAGCTGGAGAAGAGAAGACTGAGGGGTGACCTCAGTAATGTTTACAGATACATAAAGGGTGAGTGTCAGGAGGATGGAGCCAGGCTCTTCTCGGTGACAACCAATGACAGGACAAGGGGTAATGGGTACAAACTGGAACACAAGAGGTTCCACTTAAATTTGAGAAGAAACTTCTTCATGGTGAGGGTGGCAGAGCCTGGCCCAGGCTGCCCAGGGAGGTTGTGGAGTCTCCTTCTCTGCAGACATTCCAACCCGCCTGGACACCTTCCTGTGTAACCTCATCTGGGTGTTCCTGCTCCATGGGGGGATTGCACTGGATGAACTTTTGAGGTCCCTTCCAATGCCTGACATTCTGTGATTCTGTGATATGTTTCAAGCATTCAGCTCTGGTGAACATTACAGGTTTAACTACCCTGGATATTCAACTTTTCTACATAAAACAGGCACGGTATAGACACTGTCAAAGCAACTATCACTTTAAAACATGTTTCAGTCCACTGGCTGATGTTTAGTAATTATTTTAAGAGTGACAATGACATGGATGGTTTTTGTAACAGGAAATAAAACAAACTAGGAACTAACTTTATGAGCATCAATTTTTCCAGAATAAAAACACAAACATATTAGTCCAAGTAAAAACAATCCATATAAAAGACAACACTTCAGAATTTAAAGTATTTAAAATCTCCATTGAAATACATGCAGGGAGTATCTGCAACTCAATAACTGCATTATCTTTAACCTACAATAACCAACAGGAGACGTTGCAAACAATTTGCAAGATTCATATACCAGAAAGGCTCAGCTCCACATGAACCAGTAAAACCCGTTCCCAGCAAGAACTTTAATGTCTGTCTGAAGTACTGAAAATGTACTGTAATTTATTTCATTCAACATTTATAGAAATGACTACGGATTAAACACACCAAGCCAAGATACATGAAGGGGACTGGTTTTCAAATTACGCCTGTTTTGCATTTGCTGAAAACCATTTCACAGAGTCTTAAGTGAAGCTCTTAAAGAATAAGACATAAAAATTAGTCCCTTGCAATTTTGTGTGGACCTTTTAAAGATGCTCAAGTGTATAAAAAGTCCTATCAGTGGAACTTAAATTACTTACAGGAAGAAAAGGAGACAGAACTTGAACTCAGATTGCCACAAGAACTGAAGAAATGTCTGTTCTTCCTTAATACTTTTATAAAGTTTTGTCCCTATGAACTACCAACGGATTTTAAAGCCAATTTATGTCCTGATTGTCTGTGGAGAGAAATTAAGTATTCAAGTATTTTTTTTCCGGGCTTGGTTTGAAAACCCATCCTTAAAACACTTTCAAAGTGGAAATGATCTAAAATTGATAAAGAGTCAAGTATTGAAGTTCTGAGATATTGTAAACAACTGGAAAAGCTAAAATCTCCATTGAATCACATGCTTAGTAGTTAGAAAAAGCTTAGTAGTTAGAAACTACATACCTGATCAAACAGGGATGATACATCCCAGAGGACACAGATTTTGTATTTAGCAAAAGGACAAGTTATGGAGTTTACAAAAAGAGTGGAAACGCTCTGGGACATCGTCCCACGGCTTGAACAACGGCGCTTACCTGATGTATGGTGCCATCGATTTCAACAGGAACGATGAAATCTGCGTTGCTAATTGGCTAGAAAGAACGACAAGGACATAAATCAACATTAAAATATATTAGAGGGAAAATTTCAGAGGCATAAAAGAGAAGAGCACTCACTTCTCAATAAAAAGTTAATATATATTATT
Organism: Streptopelia decaocto; assembly: GCF_964273445.1. Lineage (NCBI taxonomy): Eukaryota > Metazoa > Chordata > Aves > Columbiformes > Columbidae > Streptopelia > Streptopelia decaocto. The sequence goes on from NC_138655.1 coordinate 158,911,489, forward strand.
CTGTATTAACTCTGTGTGAGTTGTGTTCACCAGACACTGCACCTCCCTCTTTCCTTTTTAAATAACCCCCACTACCACTGAGTGTGTTCACCAGCATAAATACCTATTTGCACAACCCTTTCATCAAGTCTACGTGGATGATAGCAAAGGAACTCACCTATGTGCTCCCCATATTCTACTGTGGGTCATCAATTAGTAATTAATTGAAGTAATACCTAAAGCTTATATTTGAATCAGGAGCTGCAACAAGGGAAGACTTAAGTCGTATGGTTAAATAATTCTTAAGATGTGATACCCAAGAACATGCTATACGAATCAAATTAAACATATAAACCAAACCATTTTAATGCACAAGGGAAGAGCGGGCACACTCTGTCCAAGTCCTCAAATCCATTTTTCTAGCCTGCTGGATACGAGCTATTTCTTTAGACTTACTGTGAAAACCTGTTGGTCAAGGAAATTACTTTAGAAAGCTGGAAAATGTCCCTGTAGAGAGTTTAAGAGCCCCTGGTCTAATTTTGGCTGGGCAGCAGTGGTGGTTGGAGAACGCACGGATAAAAATGTTTACTGGTTCCAATGGACGTGGAACTGGGCAGGATCCTTTGGTGCGGCTCACGTTACGTCCACGATAAAAAAAGTCATGTAGACATGCCTGGCTGAAATTTGTAACTCACCTAACAATCTCCAGCTGGGAAATGGGTGAAACACTGAGTGGCCAAATACAGTTTGGATGATGAACAGACAATAAACTTCACATCTAACAGCCTAAAGTAAAGGTTGGGGGTTGTGTGGCTGGAAAACATCTTCACTTGGCTTTCTCAGACCTGCATGGACCTTCCCAGCTGGTCTTCTGGATCAGTCGATCTACTGATCTCAGGTACCACCACAGCGGTGCCCCTGAAGAACGTGCAAGACTAGAAACAGTCGTAAAATCCATTTGGGGGGGCAAGAAAGCAGAGAAGCAGCCAAGGAAAAGAGACTGAGAAGATCACACACTGGTGAGCCTGAAGAGGTGCTCTGTGAAAAATGGTAGGAAAGAAGAAACCTGCACTGTCAACCTGACGGCATCACTTTGATCCCACTCCGTGGAAGAACAACCTTCTAATGATACAGCTCAACAACCTTCATGTGAGGAGAGTAAAATGACCGTAAGAATTTATACAGACGGCAACACCCTCTCTCGGTAGCAAAGTACTAAGGAAGATGGTTTGAACCCATGTCAAGTGTTGTGTCATGAGAAGCTTTGCTGAATCCACTTGTCCTGACCAACCACTATTGGCAACCAAACCTCCGACGCTGGCAAACTCCATCCTGCCGATGACCACTGTGCCAATAAGATCTAGAGAATACCTCAAACACAATCTATTTTTTTAAGCCTGCATCAAGTGATTTCCAAGCTATATCCCTCTTTCTGCTTCTGAAAAGGACAGAGAGGGGTCTCCCCACTGATAAGTATATATATATATGTGTGTATATATATATATATATATATATATGACCAAACTTTCTCACCAGGAGCAACAGCGACCTGAGAAAACCAGAGTCTGTTTAGACAATTGAATTTTTACTAACAAATAAAAATCACCCTTAGACTTTGTCATGATAACCAAACTACTCGCAACTATGTATTTGCTTCCCCTGCTTGTACTTCAGATGGGAGAAGGGAAGGAGGGAGAAGGGAAGGAGGGAGAAGGGAAGGAGGGAGAAGGGAAGGAGGGAGAAGGGAAGGAGGGAGAAGGGAAGGAGGGAGAAGGGAAGGAGGGAGAAGGGAAGGAGGGAGAAGGGAAGGAGGGAGAAGGGAAGGAGGGAGATCTGCAAGAGTTTGCTGGGTAAAGGCTTCAGGGGTTGCAGACGTGGAGCAGTAGATGCCTCGAGTGGGACCCGCAGAGACAGTGTGAAAGAAGACAATGTATTTCCATAGAAAATCTTCAGCTAGAACTGTTTCTATTTAATGAAAAAAAAAAGCTTCAGAGTTTTAAATGTTCCCAAAAATTTTCACAGACAGTTTTGAATATGACTGCATTCCAGACTTGCATGTGGTTTAATTCATTTTATACAAAACCATGTTTACATCTCCTTGATTTAATAATTTATGATTTTTGCTTCTATTATTGTTTTATGATGGGAATGATAACTATAATGTCTATCTATTCCTTTTTTACTCTTGCCAAAGCACCCCGAACTTTATTCCTTTAATATGCACCTAACATGAAAGACTGGTACCTCCTTAAAGCTTCACACATACGCAAGGGCATAAAAAGGCAAGAATTACCCTCCTTCAGATGTTGCTGCTTTCATAAAAGTGCACTTTAAATAATCCGCCTCTCTGGTTGTGTTAAAAAAAATAACCTTCATTTGAAATATGAAGCCTATTTCATAACAGAATTAGGAATTCTAAACCATCATGTGTTTTAAATAAAGCCTTTTGTACTAAAAATCACAAATTTATGTGGGTTTTTAGAGCTTTTAAGCAGGGACCTGCCTGGTAGAGCTGACATAGGGAAGAAAAAAAGGCGTCTTAAAGAAATGGCACAAGTAACTTGATTTTGCAGGCAGAATAAGTGTTAAAATGACTTTATGAAATAAAGTCCGAACAGGAGCACTGGGCAGTACCAGCCACCACACAGCTAAGGCCATTTTCCTCCAACGCTCAGTTTTCTCACATGGTACCATAGGGCTTCACATTGAAATCAAACCATCACAGCCCTACGACTCCAATAGTGCAGAAATTCCAGCGTTTGCCCAACTCTATTTATTTCATGGAAAAAAAGGACCAGTTTTCTTCTCCTAATACAAAGCATTATTCAGTGTTCAAGACTAAGTAGAATAACCTTTTGATTTTTCTCAAATATCTATTCAACGTCATGTAAATGCCCTTTGAATAAATGGGATGATTAAAACGAGCCCACTAAGAAAGGACCTTGCAATAAAAGCAAAGCTCAGTCCTACAAGAAAGGATCCAACCATTAAAGGTGTATTTCTTGAAAACTGGAACTGAGGGGCCACAGCTGGACACAATATTCCAGGTGTGGTCTCCCCAGGGCAGAGTAGAGGGGCAGGAGAACCTCTCTGACCTACTGACCACCCCCCTTCTAATCCACCCCAGGTACCATTGGCCTTCCTGGCCACAAGGGCCCAGTGCTGGCTCATGGTCACCCTGCTGTCCCCAGGACCCCCAGGTCCCTTTCCCCTACACTGCTCTCCAACAGGTCATTCAGGTAACACTAAGCCTAATATTCCATTATTTGAATGTAAATTTAGACGTTTAAATTCAGCTATCCCTTACTATTTTTGAGTCTCTTTTAATTAGGAAGGCAGGACCTTCCCTCCCCAATCCAGCTGTATTTCTAGTCCCCTTAAAAAATTCTTCTGTACCAAGTCTGGGTAGAGAAGACAATGACCCGGCATTGAGGTTTAGAGGTTCCTGTTCGCCACCACAAACTCTTATAGACCACGAGGAACAGTAAGGAAAGAGAAGAACCTTAGTTTCAGTTTGAGGCACAGGAATATTTGTTCTAGTATCTCCTTATAAGGTCTTTTTTAAGTCAACAAAGACAGCCTGTTGCCAGATTCTAACCACAAGATGAATTAGGGTTTGCATATTTAAATGCAGGATTCAAACGCCGAGCTGATGCGAGCAGTGAAAAATGTTGTGCCACCAAAACTATAAAGTTGGTGGTAACTCTAGCTTGGAAATATACTCTTGATTCTTCAATATTCTCCAATATTGAAGTATAAAACTAACAAACGCTTTACCATTTCTGATATTTGTTAGTCAGAAATACTACCGGTACTCTGAGCCAGTTTATTTGTATTTCTGAAGTCTCCCCTTCTAACTTTAGCCCGACTTAAACAATAGAAAAATACCACGACTTCCACCACATGCTGAATTCTGAAGGGTTATAAAAATCACTTCTACGAGACGAGCGACTCATCAGCAACAGCTGAATGTTATTTGCTTTCCTGTTGTGAACGCTAAATACTTCAAAACACTCACTGCGATTGGGACAGCAGCCTGACATGGAAATCAGTCTCTGGCAACAGCACAGAAATCACTGGTTGAAGGTACACCTACCTAGGGTGAAGTTGTGTTGAGCTTCCATTCTTCTAGACTAACTACGGCATCATTTAAACACCAAAAATAAAACTGTATCTCCAGAGCAACAGGTTTGGTACCTGTTAAAACCCAGGAATAGTCACGGTTTAAAGCCACAAAGTCAATGACCACGCTGCAGTCGTTGTGACTTGCTCAGAATCAAAAAACCAGCGGCGTCTGTGTTACTCTGACAGCTTAAATTAGGATGAATAATCAGAGGAGAAACGATGAGAACTACCAGGAGAGCCGGTGAGACGAGTTAACGCGTTATGAGGCTCCTACCACATCCACGGACACGTTCAAGTCGCCAAGAAACTGCTTTGGGTTTTTTTTTTACTTACCTTAAATGAACTGTGCACTAAAGTCTCATCTAAATCAATGACCACACACTTCTTCCCATAGTCTGATGCTGTCAGTTCTGGCAGGAGGTATTTAGCTGGTGGCTAAAAACAAAAAAGGAAAACAACAACAGAAGAGTAAAACCTCTATGGAAGGGGCACTCCTGCCAACATTACTATTCTAGTCATTACTGGGAATTGAAATACACGACTCGAAGTTGCACGTTTTTCTGGCCTCATCTCAAGTACATGGATGGAAATTAATGGCTCATGCAATACCCATACAGGCTTCTACTTTTTTTTTAAACGAGAGACTTGTTTAGAATGATCTCCAAAGCACTGGAAATGTAGATCGTAAAACCACCACTAGCTAAACAAACAAAAAATAGAGAAAAATAGCACATTTGATACGATATCTTTTCCAGTGGCCCTTCTCCTAATGCCTTGGGTTTGGTTGCTGTTACCCTGCTCACGGTCAACACAATTTCCAGCCACACCATGCTGATGAACATTTAATATATTGTTATTTCCTATTGCTACGAACGATTCTCGAGTGGAGAAACCAATCCTGAAGGAAGCCAGCAGTACTAATTTTATCTTCCAGGGTGCTGACCATGAGCATTCACATGGGTTATGTTCCCAATCAAGGTATTAAGATGCAGTAACGAAAGCCCTTCCTCTTCTACAGTGTGCTGCCCTTACTAAAAAACAGTACCAATTATACGAATTGACCTTGTTTTCTGAAAGCAAAGCAGTCAAATATTCTTCTGATCGCTTATTCCCTGCGTTACCATCCCAATCTGCAACACGGTTGTGTTGTTTTAGACTTTGGTGCTGTATGCTTTCCCAAATATCAGAAATGGGAGAGAACGCTTCTGTTTGGAGCTGAAACACTTGCTGCTGCTTGCTTAAAGAGAGGGTTTTGATAGAGGAAAAGGACTGGCTTTATAGAAAAGTAACGATGGGGAGAAGCTCAAGATGGAGAAGTTAAATTAAGAGTTGGATACTTCATCCTTTGGCTCAACTTTGTGCCTGTTCAGACAATGTTAGAAATATAGAATCATAGAATCATTTCAGTTGGAAGACGCCCTCAAGATCATCGAGTCCAACTGTAACTTAATTCTAACACTAAACCACGGCCCTAAGAACCTTGTCTAAATGTCTTTTAAACCCCTCCAGGGATGGTGACTCCACCACTGCCCTGGGCAGCCTGTTCCAATGCCCAACAGCCCTTTCCATGAAGAATTTTTTCCCAATATCCAATCTAAACCTTCTCTGGGATAACCTGAGGCAATTTTCTCTTGTCCTATCACTTGCTATGTTGCTCTGGTAAAGATACATCTTGGTTTTTTTGCTCTTTAATAGCCTTTTATAGAGGTTTTTGCAGAGATTTGAGGCCACCCCTTTGCAGACAGAGGAGCCAGAGACCCTGAACCCCCAGCAGCAAGAACAGACTCTTCATTAACCACGGATGGAGTTCAGCCATCACCTTACATTAGTAAATACCGTCCAACGATGCCTAAGATGCTCTTTAAATGAACTAACTAACAAATGAGATTCTGGACTTAAATAAAAGTGTCTTTAGCTAAAGTAAAATCATTGGGGGATTTTTCAGAGTGGTCGCTAAACAGATTTAGTTCCTTACAGCTACTACCCACAAGTTTCTTCAATTAACACAACGGGAGCTGCCTTGCTTACAAGCCACTTGCCTTAATATATTTTTCTCTTGGCACACACCTAACAGTGACCTTCAGGAAAAGAAAGAAACCACCATTGCTTAATGGCTGTCAAGTACGTGTCCATCACCATCACCTACCCAGGCCTTTCTAGGTTACTGACAGTCCCATGTACACGTTCCTCCCACAACTGCTGGAGCTCTGCTTGTCCGCGACCAGGACCAGCCCTAAGGAATTTAGGGTTTCCCCTCCCATTTCCAAATCTAAAAGGTCCGCAGGCACCCCACCGCTATTTTTCATAGTAAGAAGGATCCAGACTCGCAACCTAAATAGACCAAGAAGCTTATAGACAGAAAAATCAAACCCATTTAAAGACAATAATCTTCACAACCCATCTCCTGATACTGACTTCTTGTCTTTAAAGAAGAAAAAAAGGTAAGAACACCCCAAGAAACCTTACGCGTCCTTTTCTTTACAGAATAGTTCAGTTCATTTTTGTGTTCTTAAGACTCGTAGTAGGTAGTTTGAATTTTTGACTAAGTTAATCTGCACACGCAGTTCAAATCCAGCAATTTCTTCTCCTGGGTGAATTTTTGCGAACTGAAAATACCTCTCTATATGGAAATAGATCTTCTTCTGTCATCAGGAAAAGGATGGACACACACCAAGGGTTATAAAATGCGAGAACCTTTGACTCTGAGAACCCAAATTCCTTGAGCACAGAAGGACAGAGACCCTGTCCCGTCCTCTCCCACCGCTCTCACTTTCCCCAAAGCGGCAGATGGGAGAAGAACAAGTTTATCTGCGGTATCTTCACCGAGATGCTGGTTACTGCTGGCGTTTCTCTCCCTTTTTAGTATTGCTTTGGGAGATACGGTGTAATCATTGACCTGACTTCATCTAACAAGACTGTACCTCGAGGTTTTTCTGGGGAAAGTCTCCCACGAGGATACACCAACCTTCCTACAAGCTTTGGCTTCAATCTGATCCTGTTTTCAAAGACACCTGGTCAACACCTTCCACATCCAAAGAGCAGAAAAAATACGTTCTCCATGGCAAAACCTGCATCTCTGCTACTCTCAACCCAGAAAACACATTTGCCGCCCGATGATCTAACAGGGATGAGGAGCCATTTGAAAACCAAAGCGCTATGAGTTGCGAGGCTGCAAAACAGCTCCTGTAGGACTTTGGAGCAAGGAGGACAATTCTGAGGCTTTTGGAACTTAAATGATTTGCACACAGGGTACTGGTCCATTTGTTTTGCTGTTCAAGCTTTCTGATCTAATGCAATTTCCATGTACTAAGAGCAGCAAAGCTTTTAGGCAGAAACAATCATTCAATATTGTATTTTAACTTCCTCGCTAATGGAGACATATCCAAGGAGGATCCACATTACTAGACTTCTATCACAGTTAATAGCAAATAGTTATGGATCTTTATTTCTTTTTATAAACATAGTAGATTTAAACATATCTAAGATGGTGAAGAGTATTTAATCGTGGCTAGCAGCAAGTCATATTTACTACACAACACTGCGAAATACTGCAGACTTCCACAGAACTCAGCAGATAAATAACACGCCGTCCTAGTTCGGTCTTCGATTCCAACAAGACATAAACTGTATACAAGTTAAAGCTTTTAAAACTAGTCACTGTTTGGGATTTATGCATTCCAGCCAGGTCTCAGGGCTGATCAGCTTAACAGACCTTGTAGTGAACCGACTGCTGCACTGCTTCAGTCCCGTGGAAATAGTATATTCCCTAAGAAGAAAAGAAAAAACAAAAGGGGGGTGGCGGTGGCAAGAAAACAGGACTTTTGGTTGAAGCATAAACAGCCGGTCAACGCGAACCTTTCAGAAAGTTACTGTATAAAGCAATTACAACTTTACTTCCCTGCAGGCCCCTGTTTCCCACAGAGATAAGTATGAGAATTAACGAGCCCTTTCTCTGTGTGCTGGAAATGTCGCCCAGCCCGAGTGCAGCGCATTGATTTGCTGTTGGCGTTCCCTTCCGTTCACACTTGGGGCTCCCGGCTTCTCCCAGCGCAGAAATCCCCTAATAGAAGATAAATTCTTCCCGCTTTGAAACACAGCTGCCAAAAGCCGCCAGCTCCGGGTTATGAAATGGGCAGCTCGCAGAATTTCTTCTAGAAAAAGTTGTAACAAGAAATTGGCTAAATGTAGGCGAGAATAAAATAAAATCCTGAATTTCTGCAGGAATTCTGAGGGCTGGTTTTGGTACTATCCCTTCATACTGGGAATTTTAATTGAACAAAACAAATGGTCCCCCCCAACTTATTGAAGGAGGTTTTGTATTTCCATCCACCTTTCCAATCAAAAGACTGAGAGCAAGTGCCCAAGTTGCTATGAATCAACTTTGATTCCTCTACCATATTCCTTTCCAAACAAAGCTGAAAAACACCCAGGAAAGCGTGGGCATTCTGAGCTGCGCTTAATGCATTTTTAAGCCAGGCCTATCCCAAAACTCCTCAGATGGGTCATCAGCTCAACTGTCAGCTGGTATCATTTTTTTTCTAGTTTATTCTATGTTTATATCAGAAATAATTTTGCAGAATTAGGAATAAGAAATTATTATATCTTTGTTTAGTCTCTGCCGTATCTGGAAACAGTTGCAGAATATGAGAGACAAACAGGATAAACTCATCTTTAAAAAAGCAAAGTCGCGCTGCTGTTTTTTGAAGAATCTCACTGAAGCTGAACGTTTCTTGCTTAGCAGTTATCTCAATATTACCAATAACCACGTGAAAATTCATATTAATTCACGTTTTTTAATTAAGTGCAATTAACATGAGAACATTCCGATTCGGCAGAATCGCTTCACTGATATTACATATAAAGCAACAGAAGTTTTCAAACAGGTGAGGCTGCCAAATTTTAACCGTGACCAACCTCACTCTGCGCCTGTTTGGATGTTTTTTCTCTTAGTATAGACAATACACACAAGTTTTAACAGACTATTTCTCACCCTGTGCAGTGAAGTATCAAGAATTTCTGTCTTAATGGGTCTTAATGACACTAAGTTGTCTCAGTGTGAACCTTTGGGCTTCAGTGCTTGGGAGAAACAGCAGGGAAAAGGAAGGGAAAAGGAAGGGAAAAGGAAGGGAAAAGGAAGGGAAAAGGAAGGGAAAAGGAAGGGAAAAGGAAGGGAAAAGGAAGGGAAAAGGAAGGGAAAAGGAAGGGAAAAGGAAGGGAAAAGGAAGGGAAAAGGAAGGGAAAAGGAAGGGAAAAGGAAGGGAAAAGGAAGGGAAAAGGAAGGGAAAAGGAAGGGAAAAGGAAGGGAAAAGGAAGGGAAAAGGAAGGGAAAAGGAAGGGAAAAGGAAGGGAAAAGGAAGGGAAAAGGAAGGGAAAAGGAAGGGAAAAGGAAGGGAAAAGGAAGGGAAAAGGAAGGGAAAAGGAAGGGAAAAGGAAGGGAAAAGGAAGGGAAAAGGAAGGGAAAAGGAAGGGAAAAGGAAGGGAAAAGGAAGGGAAAAGGAAGGGAAAAGGAAGGGAAAAGGAAGGGAAAAGGAAGGGAAAAGGAAGGGAAAAGGAAGGGAAAAGGAAGGGAAAAGGAAGGGAAAAGGAAGGGAAAAGGAAGGGAAAAGGAAGGGAAAAGGAAGGGAAAAGGAAGGGAAAAGGAAGGGAAAAGGAAGGGAAAAGGAAGGGAAAAGGAAGGGAAAAGGAAGGGAAAAGGAAGGGAAAAGGAAAAAAGAACAAGAATAAAGGAAAAAAAAGCAAAAAGAAAAAACAGAAAATAAAGCAAAAAGGAAAAAAGCAAAAAGAAAAAAAAAACAGGAAAAACACAACAAAAAAACCAGGAAAAAACAAGCAACAAAACAGGAAAAAAACAACAAAACAAAAATGAAAAAAAAAATAAAAAGAAAAAACTAAATAAAGTAGAGAGAAAATGAAGGAAAAAGAATGGGAAGAAATAAGAAAATTAAGAGGGAAAAAAGAAGCCTCCTCTTGAATCGTTATTTTTCCTCCCTCTACCCGAATTCCCAGCTTTACCACCAGGAAAACGTGTTCTGTGACAGCAAAGTGTCTCATTTCATTTTTCTACCTGACAAGGCTGGATCCAGTTGTTGTTTCGGAGCTGTGTTTGAATCCCTGTGTCACTGACACCTCCACTCACTCTGAGCTGAAATGTTACTCCGGGTCCCAGCGGCCAGAACACGTTTGACATCCCAATAACTCCTCACAGAGCAACTACAGACACCAAACTGAACCTGGCAGGTGTGTGAAGTCATGTAATAATCAGTATTTTCATAGAGCCGAAGTTTACTATTCCCAGACTTGCTTATATACAAGTTACACAAGAAGGAGGGAAAGAGGTAATAAAATAAAATGGTATTTTTGGGAATATTCAGGTCTTTAGGGCCTACCCAATACCTCAAGAAAGAGGCCGTGACAGTAACTCCACACACCAACGCTGATATATCCTGGAACTAATATCCTAATATCCTAATATCCTGCACTAATCAATTATTATAAACAGCAAGGGAGCTCAAAAATACTTAAAAAAAGCATTTCCAGTTAAAAAAAACCCCTAAGTCATCATCCACATAAAAAACAAGTAGAAAAAGAGCAGTTTTTGACCGTAAATGGTTAAACCTAATTAAATTCAAAGCTTCACTTTGAGGAATTTTTCCACCCCCCTTCCTTTTATTTAGTTTTGAAAAATAGTTCAGATGCCAAACAGCATTCCAAGGTTAATCCAGCGAGGATAAGGAGGAATATTAAGGCCTATAAAACAGCAGCTGATAGTGACAACATCATCCCAAATGAGTAATGCAGCTATAGTCGGTGTATTCTTTATTTTCCTACAGTTTTAAATGTGTATTTTAGACATATTATAACTCTTCTTTTCAAACTGAAATATAGGGAAAAATGGAGAAATTTAATTATAGCGACGAGTCGCCTTTTGTCTCTATTAAAATAAGGAATTTCAGGCTATTTCACGCATTTTCCAAAATGATAAAAATTCAGGGATGAATTTAACCGAGATGTGAGATGAAAAGCACATGAAACCCAAACTCTTCTTTTAGTCCCTGTGCGACACGCGCGGTTCAATTCATCCAACATTGCAGATAGAACAGCAAATCCTTTGGTTAACATGCAACAACACAACAGGCCTGTTAGACAGCAACGTAAGGTGAACCAAAGCAAAAAGTCATGAAAATTAGGAAAAGAAAAAGGGATCAAAATACATACACTTGGTATAGGCATGACCTGCATCTGGTCACCCTGGGGAAAAAAGAAAAACAAAAAATCACTGTAAGGGCAATGGCTTTTTCAAGGGTAGAACAAAGGTCTGAAGCAGTAAATGTAGCACTCAAATATTTTCAACCAAAAAAAATTCAAGGTATTTGAGAAACCAGGTTAAAAAAAAATTAAAAAATAAAACCAGGATTTTGCATTTTAGTCACTGAAATGATCAGTTAGTATATTGGTATTTACGATTTTTAGGAGACCGGGATTGGTAAAACCCATGCCGTGATTAATAAGAGATGATAATAAGGAAAGTACCTGTATTTACTGTAACTTTTTCAGCTTTAATATCTATGAATGGGTATATTCTGTTTTCACTGCAGCAACAAGAGGCTGAGCCAGACGTGCCCACTCCTTGGAGTCAATGGCACTTGAGACATTTGCCTGAGATAAAACAGCATCTTCACCTGGGCAACAGCAAAATGCCCAAGGTGGACATTATGACAAGAAACCAACCCGAAGAACCTCACTTTCTTCACCCAGATAGAGGCAAGAGTATTGTGTTCCTCCCATGGGATCACTCTTGTATTGTACTTGGGGAAGACAAAAGACTTTGGCCAACCTGACCATTCTCTTCTCATCCTGGGAACCAACGTACAGAGAACCAAGATATTTCCATTTACAGCTTCTCGATGGAGACAGGCTGGTCAGCGGGGCTGCCGACTCAATACTTTAAGATGTTTTGGGAAGAAGAGAGATTTTCTAGTCTTTCTAATGTGCCAAACCCAACTATTTGGAAAAATGGGCTGATTCCAATGGGATGAAGTTCAACAAGGCCAAGTGCCGGGTCCTGCACTTTGGCCACAACAACCCCCTGCAGCGCTCCAGGCTGGGCACAGAGTGGCTGGAGAGCAGTCAGGCAGAAAGGGACCTGGGGGACTAATGGACAGGAAGCTCAACATAAGCCACCAGTGTGCCCAGGTGGCCAAGAAGGCCAATGATATCCTGTCCTGTATCCAAAATAGCGTGGTCAGCAGGACAAGGGCAGTGATCCTTCCCCTGTGCTCTGCACTGGGAAGGCCACACTGGAGTATTGTGTTCAGTTCTGGGCCCCTCAGTTCAGGAAAGAGATTGAAGTGCTGGAGCGAGTCCAGAGAAGAGCAACAAGACTGAGGAAGGGACTTGATCACAAGCCCTATGGGGAGAGGCTGAGGGAGCTGGGCTTGTTTAGTCTGGAGAAGAGGAGGCTTAGAGGTGAGCTCAGCACTCTCTAGAACTACCTGAAGGGCAGTTCTAGCCAGGTGGGGATTGGTCTCTTCTCCCAGGCAGTCAGCAATAGGACAAGGGGCCATGGGCTTCAACTCTGCCAGGGGAAATTTAGGCTGGAGATTAGAAAGCAATTCTTTGCAGAGAGAGTGGTCAGGCATTGGAATGGCTGCCCAGGGAGGTGCTGGACTCACCGGCCCTGGAGGTTTTTAAACTGAGATTGGACATGGCACTTAGTGCCGTGATCTAGTCAATGGACTGGAGTTGGACCAAGGGTTGGACTTGATGATCTCTGATGTCTCTTCCAACCCAGTCGATTCTGTGATTCTGTGCGATTTGTTTGCTTGTGGGTGCTGCATCTTAAAAACCAAAATAAATAAAAGGAAGGTGACTCTTTTAGCACAGATGTTGCTTAAGAACCCTGTTTCCCCAAAAATATGACATGGTCGGTACTCAGTTTTGCTCCAAAACTTATTACTTTTTTACATGTATGGCTGCATGGCACTTAGTGCCATGATCTAGTAAACAGACTAGAGTTGGACCAAGGGTTGGACTCTATGATCTCTGAGGTCTTTTCCAACCCAGTCGATTCTGTGATTCTGTGTGACACTACTTAAATTGACTTTTGTTATTAACTGCAACTAGGGCTTATTTTTGGAGTAGGGCTTATATTTCGAGCAGCCACAAAAACACTGAAAAAAAAAATAAATCAAGCTAGGGTTTATTTTTGGGGTAGGTCTTATTTTCGGGGAAACAGGGTAGATGACTGTATTCTTTAATTACTTGGGCAAAACAGGTGCTGAGTGCCAGCAGTTTGCCCATGTATTGAAAGAGCTGTTTTCAACATCAGAACATCCTCTCCCAGCTGAAAAAGCTTTATGCTCGCTTGTTTTGGAGTCTAACATCGTGTTGACACATCACAAGGAGTTCAATATTATTTTTCAAGTCCTCTTTTTTATTGCTGTGACAGCAGAAATTTTCCCTAAAGTGGGAGGAAAATCTAGAGAAGCTGGTGAAGCAGCTCGAGAAGAGCAACCACCATGAACCATCAAGACGCTTGTTTAGTCAAAAGTTGTTGATTTCTATAAAAGCAAATGCACAGAAATATGGTAAGAATATAAATTTTCCTCAAAGGAACAGCTAAAAGAGAATTAAACATTACAATCTGGCATGTTAATGTGATAGTGGAAGATGCTCTGAATTTTGTGGGTCATTTGGGTCAAGAGCGTGTTTGAGTAGGTGCCAGTCGGATGAGCGGGTTGTTATCGAGGATACGGTTCCGCAGGCAGAACGTGGATTGCAAACCCGTGGTTTGTTTTGTTTGAAAGGCATTTTTTGCATCTCCTGGTAGAGAATAAAATACATCTGGAACTTCTGTCAACAGATGAAAATGGTGTACGAGGGGTAGAGGCACACCCACAGGTTTTCTTTATTGTGGATGCAAATGTAGCTGCATATCACAGAATCATTTTGGTTGGAAGAGACCGTCAGGATCATTGAGTCCAACCATAACCTGACTCTGGAACTAAACCATGTCCCCAAGAACCTCGTCTAAACGCCTTTTAAATCCCTCCAGGGATGGTGACTCCACCACTGCCCTGGGCAGCCTGTTCCGATGCCCGACAGCCCTTTTTGGGAAGAATTTTTTCCTAATATCCAATCTGAACCTTCCCTGGTGCAATTTGAGGCCGTTTCCTCTTGTCCTATTACTTGCTACCGCATGAGGTTTTCCCACAGACTTCCAGAGGCTTTCACCATGCCTAAATTCTTTATATTTTGGCAATTTCTTGAAGCCAAGCTGCACCACGGGGTATTACCGTTAAGCCTGACTTCCATGGGAATCCTGAATCTAAGTTGCTACAGGACCTGCATTCCTGTTGGCTTTTTCTCATGGAATCCCTTAAGTCAAAAAAACAAGGAAAACAAGCGAATTTTCCTAAGAGGAACCCTAAAAGTACCTTACGCAAAAATCAAAATGATAACGATGCCACCTGGAAAAACAGGCGGGAAGATAAACGCAAGAGTCTGTTGGTAAAGCCTAAGTGTTCAAAATGCTTTTTAAAAACAAGCCTGCTATGGGAAACTTTTGAACAAGTGTCCTGCCTCATTTCCTGATGCCTTGGAACAGGAAGGGAAGTCGGTCACGACGCTATCGCTTGAAAGAAATGACAGATGACGGCATTTGTTGAAGTCTTTCCACCAGCTCCTGCTGCCGTCAACGGGACAAAGCTGTTCCTAGAATGCCAAAATTCCCCCGCTGTATCACTCAGATAACCCAGGAACTGGTTTGTCCAGCCATTGAAATGAGGGGTTTTTTTTCATGGTACAATATATACAGATGAAACGATAAATCCGACTGTTTCCTTCAGCTACGTAATCTTAGTTGGAGAGACAACATTTTCAGTGCCGCGTCCATTCGTTAATGCTCTCCATCTATAATTGCATATGGAATCCATGAGTATCAAGTGACAGACCACACTATTTTGCTTTTTGGACTACTGAGCTTTGTATCTTAGTATAGATGACTTTTTGGGGAGGTGAAGAAGGTCAGAATGAGTGGGCAGAGACACAGGAACTAAACATAACTTTGCAGAGGGGTTTTTGATTTCTAACCAGATTCCCCACCTGCGTGCTGATGGTGACCAGAGAACCAAACACCAGGAATCTTCTTGCTCTGACCCAGCAAAGGTGAAAAAGGAGAAAGAGCACTGATTCGTATTAATTTCACTTATTTCCCCCACACTGGGCAATGAGGCTGGTTTGGAAAGTGTGCTGTTCATAGTCTCCCCATCAAATATATACAAAGGTCTCTTGCATGAAGGAGACACTCAAAAATGTGCTCCCTACAAGACGTTTTTCTCCCTCTGGTGAACCATATTAATGTAGGATAAAGATCCTTGCCCCTGGGTTATCAAAAGAGATCCCTGCAGCAGACAAGAGTGTTGGAGCCATGACAATAAGTCCCCAAAATGGTTTTCCAGCATCGCTGTGGACATGACAGCACCGTGCAGCAAAATGCATGGGGAGGAGGAGACTGAGCTCCTGTGGTGGTCTGGATGGGTTGGAGCTACAAAAATGCTGAGGGGTCTGGAGCATCTTTCTTATGGGGAGAGACCGAGAGAGCTGGGGCTGTTCAGCCTGGAGAAGAGAAGCTGAGAGGGGATCTCATCAGTGTTTATAAATATCTCCAGGGTGGGTGTCAAGAGGATGGACCAGACTCTGTTCAGTGGTGCCCAACGACAGGATGAGGGGCAACGGGCACAGACTGAAACACAGGAGGTTCCATCTGAATATGAGGAGAAACTTCTTTCCTTTGAGGTGCCAGAGCCTGGACCAGGCTGCCCAGAGAGGTTGTGGAGTCTCCTTCTCTGGAGACATTCAAACCCACCTGGACACCTTCCTGTGTGATCTGCTCTGGTGAACCTGCTTGAGCAGGTGGGTTGGACTGGATGATCTCCAGAGGTCCCTTCCCACCCCAACCAGCCTGTGATTCCGTGGGTGAGGTGGAAATTCAAGGACTTGACCTTTCTGGTTCCATTCCCATTGCAGGGAAAGCAGCTGCTGCCCCCAGAATAAACCTTCTTCTAATTCTGTCTCCTTCCCTGTTGAATGTGGACCAAGACCTTTTCATCTAATCCAACAAGTATAAAAACCTCTTTCCTCATTTCATCTTGTTGAACATGAGCCATCTGCCCAACCTGGATCGAACAGTGAAACCGAAGCAGAGAGGATTTTAGTGGAGGTGGGTTGTAAATGAAATGGCAAAGCGCCGATGGGCTGGTCGGAGCTCCCTCACCCACCATGAATGAAGAGATCCAGTTTACATCCAGCTTTTCTCACCTTTTCTCTATTTAGATCCCTCCTTGAAGCCTGCAGATGAAATCTGTATCCGCTAACACTTCAAAACTCAGGTAACAACCTTACCCAGACAATATAAAACTTACACCAAGAAGCACAACATAGAAATTCAGTTGCTAATTGAAGAAGAGAAATTGAGATCTGAATTTGTACAGGAGAAAACAAAAAGCACTTCCCTCTCCTGATATTCTGGCCCCTAAAAAAATTGGCTGGAAGGTCTTGGTGAGTTGCCTGATGCTGAGGAAGCAGGAAAGTATTAGTCAGGGTTTGATGAGGCTGAACATTGTGTGCGCCCGGTGACACATCTGGCTCAGCATCCCAGCTGCAGACAGGCTGATATACCCACTGTACGTCTCAAAATACATCTTTGCGTTGTGCTAAAACACTGTCACGTTTTAAGGAAAGCAAATATACAGCCGTTTCAGTAAATACAAGTTATTGTTGGAAAACGTCGCACTGAAACTTTAGAGACGGAACAGATGGTTCGTTACCAGTATTAGAGTCACACTTGGCCAAGCGGCTGCTCTCTGAGTAGAAGGTTTAAATGTGAACTCAATACTTGAAAGAAGTTTTTGGGTTTGTTCGGTTGGTTTTTGCCCCTAGTGGAGGAGCAGACAGTGCTGAAAACCCCTGGTTATTCAAAATCATGCTCAGTTTGGTGTTTCTTCTAATGCTATGAAGAACTTGACCCGCCAAGCACAATCAAGTCATATCATTTGGTAAAATGATAAATGAAGCACTGATTGCATTTGAAGCACCAATGTCACTTGAAGTGCCTATTTCATTTTTTCTAATACAGAAAAATAATAATAATCATCATCATCAACTACTCTGAACAAAATTTCAAAACTGTGTTTTCAATTACTTTATAAACCACTATTCCCCACTTTCCCTCCTTTACAACAGGTTCGTCTTGAAAGAATTGAGACTCCTAATCAGGACTAAGTTAGTTTGTCACATCAACCTCGAGAATACACCAGAAGCACCAGAGAAAAACCACTAAATTTCTGTGAAACCAGCAGAAATTTTCTCCGTTCCTTTCCTTCCTCTGACGTTTTTATCACCAGTTTTCACAGAACAACTCAACTAAACAGCAAAGACAGAAGGCAAGTTCATCCGAGCCACTTTATACTAGTTTCTAATAGTAACTATTGAACATTATTGTGTAATTTGCTTTTTCTGGTTTTGAAGGAAAAGGGGCTCAACACATGAACTGACTGGGCCTGGTCAGAGGCCTGTGATGTGATAAATAATTAATACAATAGAGTGACAGAAGGTATAAGGGACCGTTCCAATAGCACCTCAACAGGATTTTAACTATTCTTAACCTGCCAGGCAGATTAACGTGACAAAAACTATTTAAACAGCAGAGGAGTTTAAGCAGAATGTCGTCAGGCTTGCTTTTCTTTCCTAAACCAGGTCATTTTGCCATTCCTGGGTATTTAATTTCACCAATTTAGCAAATGAGGTCACTACTTTCCCCCAACTTCATCAGCACTTCTGAATCCACACAAGATGTTTGGTGTAAATTGGTCAAATCCAACCAGCTCTAAACCGCAGCTCTCCTGGTAAAAAACCCACTATCCTGACAGCAAAACAATATCCAAATACATCCAAAAGTCTTTCTTTCTTTAAAAGAATCTCCTACGTACATTAACCAAATTAAGAACAGCATATAAAAACACATAAGAAGCTTCCTAGTCTTCAATATCGCGTTTAAAATAGAAAGGTCACAAAGACTTATTTGCACTCACTACAGAGTTACCCAAAAGCTTGGCTGTCCATGATCTTTTTTGCTACTAAGATCTATACGCATCTCAGCGCTTTTCATCTTATTTGAAGAAAACACCCTCTTGAATAATTCTTTTTATCACATTCTTTGAACTTTTTTTGCTCTCTTAGTCTGGTAATTCTATGAATTCCGTGATTTGCGTCCTGGGCTCGACAACAACTCCAAAACCGCTTCACCAGGGCAGCGCAGAGTGAGGATGGGAACGCGTGTGAACATACACGCTGCGGTTCGCTCAGGGCATAAGGTGTATTTAGAAAGCAATTGTTTTACAAAACGCTATCCAAAAACTGAGTCCAGACCATTTGAGCTCATGTTTTCTATAGGAAAAAACCCCAAATTCTTGTTCCTGTTTGTATTTCTAATGAACTCCCGTTTTCTCCCGGCTGTGATTTTGCCCGTAGCTTCACTTCTGCGTCTTTTCCATCCGCTGGCACAGCGGGAAGGGAAATTTCTCCCCTTTCCTTTTGTTTCTCAGGTGAACGTGCACACACGCTACAGCTTCTCCCTTAGCACATCCAGACCAGATCTCCCTCATTTCAGTCAAAACCTACATTGGCCAGCAAGAGACGGCTAAAAATACACATGTAATTCCTCCTCTTGGCAGAGGAATTTTCAGTGTGTTTTACCTCTGTGTCTCAGTCACTTTATTTTCCTTTCCTTTCTCCATCAAATGGTTTCTTTGCTCTTTCAGAATTCAAACATAACCAGCAAAATTCCCAATAAAATGAACAGGACAATGTAGGTAAGAAATCAGCCACGTGGCTTATGAAAAATTAGGGTGAAGAGCAGAAGGCTGAAAAGACAGAAATGGCTTGATTTCTGCTATTATTCCCCACCATGGATACACTTATACTTGCAAAAATTAAAAATATTAAGAGTATAGCGCTAGTGGAGTCATCAGAATGCTGAAAAACAACATGGTGTGGAAAAGGTATCTCTGTGTTTTCTATATTGAAGGGAAATTCTTCAGTAACATAATGCAAATCCCTTCAGTGTTATCAGATTTAAAAAGAACATATAAAAGCATATTGTGATTTTGTGAATATGCCAAAGCTATGTAATTACCTGAATTCAACAAAAGTAACATTCTGCTCTTCCATATAATGAAGTGCTAAGAGTTTGTAGCGACTAATTTGACTTATTAGGCAAACATAACTTATTAACCACAAAAAGCGGCCAAACGCTGATACCTCTGGACTCGGTGTGCACTAAATGGAGGTGAATTCATTAGGAAAAAGGTCCAATTATGGTTTTCCCCCCTTTTGAACTGTTTTTCTGTCACTGGAAACAAAGCAGTTCCACTGTGCTCCAGTGGACAGGTTTTAACCTTCCTATAGTTGGGAAGAAGAACCAAAGCCAGAGACAACTCAGTATCTGGAATATTACAAGAAATCCACATTTTTTTAGTGTCTTACTCAGGTTTGAAATATTGTTTACTTATAGTGCCAATAATCTTCATGGCCAACTTAGCTTTAAATTGTAGCCAAACAGATATTTGCAATTCACCATCAAAACAGTAGGTTTTTTCTGTAACCATGTTCCCCATGAGGGAAACCTATTAAAGCAAACTTTAAGAAGCACAAAGTTAAACCTTGGTTGCAAAAGGCCTATAGGACAGTAAAATAAGATATAAGGCTGACCTTCTGAAGTCCTCCATTCTCCTCCACCAAAGGAGGAAGAGCACTGGTGCTGTTGGTAGATGGTGGCTCGACATTGTAGTCACGAAAGCAGCAGAATAAGGTGCTAAAGATACTTCGACTCCTCTGCTTCTTCAAGCTGATATTACATTGGGACACTAGGGAAAAAGAAAGAAAAGGCAGAAAAATCAATTAATGGAGCACAGAACTAGTTTTCCAGCCATGCAATGAGTCAATTTAAGATGTAAGGTTATTAACTATGAAAATATCACAGAAATTTTACGCCTTATTGAGATGCGTTTTGACGCATTTTGGCCTTGTCAGACTCGCACAACAACATCAGCCCATCATTAATCAGCCTGGATCTCTGCACAATCACAGCTCTTGCCATGCCAAGAGTTTTCCTAGAAGTATCCAAAGGAGATACTGTAAATCACATTAAATAACTTGCTGCTAAAATGTGTAGCAAGCAAACAGGACCCATCTAAAAAAGAAGAGACACAATAAATGCCTATGGATGCCTGGAGTATTATCTACACCATCAAGTGTGGGACATTGAAACTCCTACAAGGGTCACGAAAATAATGATAATGATAATAATAATAATAATATGATAGAATCGCAGAATGTTTCTGAGTTGCTGGAGGACAAAGGACACAACACAAGCAGGACCGTGAGCTGCAGCACTGGCTGCAGGAACGAGGTTGAAGAGGGTGTTACTAACTGAAAAGAAAGGTCAGGACCAGTGTTTAACTTGCTGAAAACATTAAAAAAACAAATCAAATTAAAGCCAGAACAGCCTCCACCCCCAAAAAGAAACAAAACCAGGTAAAAAATTACATGCAGCTCAGTAATAGCAAGAGTAGCATCTAGTGAGAGTGGTGGGTTGATTGTTGGACTTGATGATCCTGAGGGTCTTTTCCAACAAAACGAGTCAAGGATTCTACGAATTTGAAAGATTTGGAGATCCTAAGACTTTTAAACTCCAGATAAAAACAATGGTTTGCAGCATAGAAACGCACGTAAGGTATCTACTCATTTCCCCAAGACTCAGCCCGCCTGACAATTACAACTTGTTGGAAAAGGCTTTTAGAATATTACGTAAGAAGTGATTTGATCACCTTGTATTTTGATGATCTATTGTTAGCTACAAGTATTTGTTTCCTGCCTTTCTCGAAGCCCTTTTTCCTCAATGTTTATCTACACCATTGGTACCGAACCGTATGGATACTCAACTTGTTAACCTCATGTTGTAACACGATGAGACGCAACCACATCACGTTCACCCTCTAAGCAAAGGAATATCTTGAAGAGATTAACGCCTTTCTCTTCAGAGTCAACTAATGATTTCATTGAAAACACAGGCAAACAAGCTCCAACAAGTTATTTTTTAGTATTTCATTTTTTCCAGTTACGCAGCAGTAAAGTAACAAACTTTAAAAGGTGGATTACGCCGAGGAAAAAAGATGCTATGGAAGATGTAGCGGGTTAATAGGGATCTAGGATTTATTGACATTGTGCACTAGAAGGAACAAAACAGTTCCCGAAGGCCAAGTTGGAATCCTTATAAAATCCCATTACACAAATTAATATTATATATATATATTTTTACATGCGTAGCTTCCTGAACACTATTTAAATTGGCTTTTTTAAAATGAACTGTAACTAGGGCTTATTTTTGGAGTAGGGCTTATATGTCGAGCATCCTCAAAAAATCATGCTAGGGCTTATTTTCGGGGTAGGTCTTATTTTGGAGAAAATGGTAGAAATGGATCCCCCAGGAGCACTGTACCCATCACCCTTGAATGCTGAAGAGAATTTTAAGTTACCTTTTCCAATCCTATTTCACGCCTTTATCCCATCGTGTTCCGAACCTGTGACAACCTTTAGTGCCCAAAGTGTCCCGGGGTTGAGCCGTTTGTAACTCTGACCCACCGTGGTTCTTATCTTTGTATCTTCTCTAATTCTGATTTTTGAGCAGGGGAGATAGACTATATATGTATATGTGTATGTATGTATATATATATATATATATAAAATACAATTCCCCATCTTTTCTGTCCGAACTGCCACGTACCTTCCCCCTAATATTACAAATACATCAAGTGCAATCAAGGCAACTGGTAACATAAATACAAATAATAAAAAATACAAATAATACAGTTACTAGCAGAAAAAGAACATTTCAGTGGGAGAACAGTTGTGTATGAAATGGATCGAATCTCTCACGGAAAGACTTTGATAAGAAAACCTCATGGTGCAGAATTTGTGTGAAATTTCAAGTGCCTTCTCTGGAAGTAGAAACCAAAATATTCTGATTTAGAGGAGCTAAATGTCAATATTTCCTCCTCTCGAAGCACTTGCAAGGTGCCCAACAGTAATTTTCTGTCCTTCATATAGTATGAATTTCTATAGTTCCTGTATTTTTTCCACCTTAAGGGAGCGAGCGAAGCTCAGGTGCAGTTATTAATTGATAATAATAGGGAAGTGTATCGGTATCTAAATGGGTTTTATGAACTTCCAACATTTAAGAAGTGCTTGAATAACATCATAAAGTCAGAATTGTGCAGATCTGTGTGTTTACTGAAGCGTTTCGTTACTTTAAAGACACTTGTGAACTGAAAGCAACCCAATCACTGCAATTCAATGCTCCAGTTAAACAGAACACACACGGGAACTCTGCCCCTTGGTGATGGATGTTACGGTAAAAGGCTCATTCTCAAAACGTCACATTCCGTTTGCAACAAATCTGCAGGAACATGCCTGAAGAAATCCCCACGGGACACCTGAGCAGCTGGGAAGGACTTTCCCAAACACAAACGGCTTTGTTGCAATGTCATCCAGGCAAAGAAATCTCCTTAAATACCGAAAGACACCGAAATTCGAACAGGAAGGACAACGCCATGTGTTGGATTTTATGCGTAAAAATATAGTTGTCCCAAAGCCAGTGCTGCATCTTAAGATAAAGCCCAGTTTATATTCTAGGCTGAGATTGAGGGAGGTCTGCAAGCGGGATCCATTTCTACCATTTTCCCCAAAATAAGACCTACCCCGAAAATAAGCCCTAGCATGATTTTTCAGGATGCTCGAGATATAAGCCCTACTAATCCAGGCAAAGAAATCTCCTTTCTGACCTTAAATACCGAAAGACGCCGAAATTCGAATGTGAAGGACAATGCTGTGTGCTGGCTTTTATGCATAAAGATATAGTTGTCCCCAAGCCAATGCTGCATCTTAAGATAAAGCCCAGTTTATATTCTAGGCTGAGATTGAGGGAGGTCTGCAAGCGGGATCCATTTCTACCATTTTCCCCAAAATAAGACCTACCCCCAAAATAACCCCTAGCATGATTTTTTGAGGATGCTTGAGATATAAGCCCTACTCCAAAAATAAGCCCTAGTTACAGTTCATAAAAAAACCAGTCAATTTCAATAGTGTCCAGGCAGCTACACATGTAAAAAAGGGCGTCCTTTAAAGTAACAATTAATATAAGAACCTGTCTTAATTTTGGGGAAAGGGGGTATAAAGTTAATGAAGTAGTAGAGAGTGTTAAGCAAGAAAAACTAATTACCAAACGTTTGTGTAAGAAATGTTGCAGAGCACTTCTGAGCTTCATTTTTGGCTGCTTATTGAACACAAACAGCGCACGAGGCAAAAATTCACCTAAACCGCATCATGTTCGTCCCCAAAACCTCGGAACGCTAAAGATCAGACCATGGCAGTCAAGAAATAGTCTAAATAAACTCTAAATAAACTTCGACACAAGCTACTGATATTTCCAGATAATTTCGGAATTGATCTAATTATCCATTTCAAATGGCCGCTCGCGTTTGCTCAGTGAAATATTTGTTCTAGGGAAAACATTCCTTCACGTTGTTTTTAATCTTGGCAGTTTTGCCATTTGCAATACAGTGGCGTTCCAAATAGGTCTATTATTGTAAAGATTTTATTGTTAAATATTATGTTACAGAGGCTCTACTGTGACTTAGATAATAATTTTGGATGCAGTAATGAGCAGTTCTCAAGTGGTTTTATGTGGCTTTTATCACACACAGATAGAAAAGATTTGTACCAAATCACAATTGGAACAACTATGACAGTGTTGAGCATCACAGAAAAGTTTCTCCTTCCCTAGTTACACTGAACCAAACGCAGTAGATGTGCCATTTGCTACATCTGAAGATGTAAAGAGGCATCAATGTGGAAGCACTACCATAAATTTAGGTATTATGGATGCCGGTAAATTTTAAAGGGGAAAAAAAAAACCCGCAGAGGACAAAATCTGGCATTCCTTAAAAACCTACAGGCAGCAATGATCCTGGAGCGTTAAACTGGATTATCCAAACTCCACATCTGAGCAGCACCCAGCAGGTGGAACTGAGAGGGCTTCCCTCACCACCCCCATCTTTTGGGCCTTACAACTTTGATTTCTGGGCCCGATTTCCTCCAGCATCCCCAGGAGCGCTGTACCCATCACCCCTGAATGCTGAAGACAATTTTAAGTGATCTATTCCAATCCTATTTCACGCCTTTATCTCATCACATTCTGAACCTGTGACAACCTTTAGTGCCCAAAGCATCCTGGGGTTGAGCCATTTGTAACTCCGACCCTCCTTGGTTCTTATCTTTGTACCTTCTCTAATTCGGATTTTTGAGCGGGGGGAGATGGACTAGAACCACATACAATATCCAGGATAAAAGGAGAGAGTGCCATGTATTTATACAGCCACACATTGCTTTGTTCTCTTACTTTTCTCATAATTCCCAATGTCTTGTTTGTGCTTTTTGACATGCGAGCATTGGGCTAATGTGATTTTTCGGATGATCTTATTATAACACAAAGATCTCTTCATTAGCAGATATTTCGGCATCACTGCAAACACAAGACTTCGTATCTCTTCCCATGCAGGAGTGTATCAACATTTAATTCCATCTACTATTTTAGATTTGAAATCACGTTGCCTTCCTGCAACGCCACACAATTAAGTTCTAAATCTATATACAGATGCACAGATATACCCACACATTCATATAGGTGCACAAACAAACACCCCTTCCCCTTGCAATTTTTGTTGCCTTATTTCTTGATGCCCTTTTCCGATTTGAAAGTCCAAAGCCTGGTATAATTTCCATTCTCCCACTGACATAGTTCCAACAGCAGCACAATTTGCACAGGAAAAAGCTTCTTCCTCACTTACTGTATCCTAAAAACTTCAGTTCAAGGCTTCTCCCAACCAAATTTTGCTGTAGTTGCACGAAATTACAAAAACCATCGCATAGGAAACCTCTTATTGCTCCAAGAAGCCACCGTGGGATGAGCGGAAGGTCCTAATCCAGCCCATCCCTCAGCTAATTACTGCTGCATTTTTCCTAATTAAATGAAGGCAATAGCCAGGCTGCAATAATATAAACTGGGTAATGAAGAGACTTTCCGTGCGCTCACAGACCAAGTCGCTAAATGCAATAAAAGGAACATCTGTGTATCGTGAGCTCCCCGCTAACCAGTTTGTTTATGATACAGAGTGGAAAGATACAGGGCAGAATAAAGTGGTATTAAACAAGGCTTTTATCCAAACGGGAATCGTTTCGAAATCTATATATGATTAGAGACACGCAATTTTTCAACCTTCCCAAAAGGCTGGTTTTGATCTTACTAGAAAAATAATACTTTTTATCCTATATGACTTCAGCTAGAAACAATTAAGCAGCAAAAACCCATCAATTTTCCTTTAGACTTTAGTGATGTACTGACCAGGACAGGAATTATTTCGCAAAACCCGATGCCAAATCTGCACGTGACGCCCACATCGCTTTGGGTTTAAACTGCATTTTAACTAGTGATTGAAATGTTGAATCTCCCACATGAGCTTTGCAGAAAATGTGGCAATAACAGGACTGTCACATACCTGCAAAACCCACCCACGGCTGCTTTAACCTTCAAATATGTATAACCCGAGCAAAATGCTCTGGTTTTTTTATGTTCAGCGTGATATACCCCAGAATTATCTTCATTTCAGCTGAAACCAGCATCATCTCTCCTCCAAGAAATGTAATTAAATAAATGTAAAGGTTTGGGTTTTTCACTGAAATTATTTCTTTGAAGGGAGGGATCCTACACTAGTTTAATAGAAAGAAGAAAATCTTTCCAAAACATTGAATTATCCTCCTCCCAAACCTTTTCTGATATTACGAGTCTACTTGGGATGGATGGGGCAGATCGCAAGGCCAGGGGCCAAGAAATAAAAGCTTAAGCACGTAAGACAGATGGGAACACAGGGAAAAAGAACCAAGCGACTTTGGAGATAGTCTTTCTTATTTTAATCCATTTAAAGCAGGTCATGGCGCTTGGATCTGAAAAAGCATCAATATGATTGAGGAACGTTTGGGAATTTTAGGGAAAAAATTGCACGTTACTCTTTTATTAATCCATTCCACGAGCTTTTGGAAAACAGGCTCAGAAGTTGCATGTGTAGGCTCAGATCAAATGGTTCCGCAAGAACAGCTTATCTCATTCAAAGAGAAGTTATCTAGTGGATATCGGAACACTACGGTTTCCTTGCCATACCTGCCAAAGTCCTATAAATATACACAGTACCTAGGACAAAAGGAGAAAAATCATTGGGGCGAATATTAATCCAAGTTGTATGAAGCAAAAAGATCTCTACCTAAGCAAACAAAGCTTTGGAAATGACTCTGTTGTGGCAGCTTAATGCAAAAAACTTTTGCCTTACAAAGATTATTTATTACAGCCCTCGAATCCGGGCGGATTAAATACCCGCTCTTGTTGGATGCTCATTTTCTACGGATCAAACGGAGGGAAATTCTGAAGCCATTTATTTAACACAGGGCACTGCTGCCTCTGCTGTGACGCATCAGGAGACGCAGCTACTCAATCTTAAACCCAACAAGTGCGTGCAGAAGCCTCTTGGCTGACAAAGAGCAACAAGAAATCATGAAAAGGCTCAAAACGGCACAAAAAGCCGACGGATCCCAAGGCAAATCCCAAAAACCATAAAGCAGTCAGTACGCTTCGGTCTGCACACTGGTTGGTTGGATATACATATATATGATAATATAACACTCATGTATGTGTCAGCTTCCCATATAAGTCGTGATTTAAACACCCATCCTGTCTTGTAGCATTAAAAAAATAAGGAGGGAAATTCTATGTTAAAGGACATTTAGCTGTTGAAACTCAACTCCTTCCATTTAGCAGATCCACCACTTCAGGGGCATCTGCGTTTACTAACGAAGCTGAAAAGTTAAAAGAGTTTTAACAACCTAATTAACCTGCTGAACTCTGTTCTGAGCAAAATACCTTCACGTTCAAATGAACCAGCGCAGGTTTTGGCCGGGTCCTTCCCTGCTCCTGTGCTTGACAAGCTAAACGGGGCCGCTCCAGATTCCCATTTGGAGAAGCAGCACGTGGAGATCTGTATCTCCAAAGGACTCACAAGTTGGTCTCCTTGTGACCCAGGAAGGAACTAATTAACACTTGGCACTTATGCCTGTATTGGTCACCAATGGAACAGCCAGGGACAGAAGAGGGATGAGAGTATGGCAGAGAAATTAGGAGATGTTCACCTCCAGTAAGACGAGTCAGGGAGCTGCTGTGGCTTTGACAGCTGGATGGCATTTAAACAGGAGCCCAATGTGCCCATCCAGCCTTCCCTGGGTTCTCCCCGCTTCTCAGGGGAGGTTTAGATTGGATATTACAAAAAATTTCTTCATGGAAATGGTTGTTGGGCATTGGAACAGGCTGTGGTGGACTCACCAGCCCTGGAGAGGTTTAAAAGATGCAGAGATGAGGTTCTTCAGGACATGGATTAGAGGTGGACTTAGTGGCAGGTTAATAGTTGGACTTCATGATCTTAAAGGTCTTTTCCAACCAAAATGATTCTATAATTCTATGAGAAGGATAGTCCTGCACTGATATCCCTTTATCTGGTCAACCCGTGGCTCCTGCCATTGAACATCGAGGACCAAGGGCTGTACTGGTCTTCAACGCCAACCTGAGCAACGTCGCTTCCTTTTCACATCAGACTATGGAGCTGCTGAACACTCTACAATAGGTGCTACAAGGATCTACATTTTCAATGTGCATATACACGTATGCGTATACACACAGTTCACGGTCAAACCTTTTCCTAGTATTTGCTTTTTTTCTTGAAAAAAGCCACAGCACTTATGTGTTCCAGAGGAGCCTATGGACATAAATTCTCAAAACACATACCTGCTTAAAAGATAATTAGAAAATCAAATAACTAACTAGTCACACCCCACAGTGACTGTTCCATTGTAGTTTGAACTGGCAACAGAGCTGCCACATGTACAAAGGACCAGAACCACCTAAAATAAAGTTTAAAAAGTTAAAAGAAATATGCAATATACAATATACACCAGCCAGGCTGCAGCAGTTCAGTGTTTGTTAGCAGAAGCGATCAAACTCAAAAGCTGTTTTTCCTTTTGCTAAAACAAAATGTTTCACTTCCAAAGTAAAATTCATGCAAAGCAGAACAGTTTAAGGGAAAAATAAACTAGAACAAATAATGCAAAAGCAGCTCCGGTACCATTTTTATCTGGATGGAAAATGAAGCTGACTGAACTACACACAGGCAACATTATGGAGATGGATTAGGCTGCAAACTTTTTGTAGTGATATTATGGAGCCATAACTCTGTACCTATAGAGCTTCTGTAAGTTTAATGTTTTCTCTCAGCCCCGGTAGCCTCTAAATAGCGTAGAAACAACATGCATAGAATCCTATACATTGAAGCTGCAGCGTTTCTGGGTTGTGTGAGCGAGGCCTGAGCCGCTGGAGCTGGAGGTTTTCCCAGCGCCGAGGTTTGGAGGAGCAGTTGAACAGGAAATGCTGCGCGGTCTGTGCGTGCGTTACATTCCTGAACCGCCCCGAGCCAACAAACAGACCTTTCTTCTAGTAAAAGAGAGAAAAAAAGAAGGCAGACTGCACAAAGTTCAGCGGCAGATGCGGCCTACGAATCCAAACCGGCCTACGAATCCAAACAGGCCTTCTCCGCTGATAAAAAGAAACATCGCAGTGTTAATGTCGCAGTTTTGTGAAGACCTGGACGTTTGTAAATGCTCTGAATGTGCGAGGGTGCTCTAGGAAAGCAGCAATTGCATGCATGTCAGAGGATTTATTTTAAGAAGGTTTTGCCAAATATTATGACAATCAGGCCGCAACAGTCGAGCAGAACGGAGAGAACTTCGCCCGGCAAAAAAAGAACTATTCGCAATAACAGAGGGTTGTTTGATTTGTTTCCATTTCATTTCCATTTCTTCCACTGAAGAAAAAAGATCCGGCACTGAAGTTTCTCTTCAACCGTAAAGTAATAAGCAGAATTAGTAACCAGAGCGTACGTTCCGTGCGTCTCGACTCTTTCGAATTGCCCTCAGGTTGGCCTCTTAAATCCTGGGAGGTATTTAATAGTAATTTGTGGAATACTTGGGAGGGAAGGCAGAGGAGAAGCGAACAATTGGAAACATGAGAGTGCACGGGGCCAAAACGGCAATAGCTGGGGGTTTGTTAGTCAGGGCTGATACCCTCTGGCATCCAGAGAGGAGCAGAGCGGGGACGGCGAGGAAGCAAAATGTAAACAGGCATGTGTTTATAGAGCAAAAATATGTTCGGTATCCGATCCGCTCCGCCTTGGGTTGTGCTAACACGGAATGCGGTGGGAAAGGCAGAAAAGAGCAACTCGCCCAACGCCGAGGAGCTGAAACACCCCAAAAGATCCAGGGGAGCAGCACCCGGGCGCCGAGACCAAAGCAGGGGATGGCTTTCCTCAAACATTCATTTAATTCCAAATAAAACTGAAAACACAAAACCCACTGCTGGTTAAACCAAAGAAAAGAGTGGAAAAACAAGCTAAAGAAAAGCACTTTGGCGGAATATTTTCTTATCACACATAGTACGAACCTACGGACACTCGCAGGTGCCACGGACACACACGCAGGCTCGGCGACACCTTCCATAAGAACTTAGGCCACAAAATCACTACAAAGTTACTGAACAGCTATAAAATCCCCTTTTTTGTGCTCCACACCCACCGTGCAGCGTGTAAAATACCATTTTACCCACCTATTTTATCTAATCAATTAATTTTTCAGGTTGAAGCACAATGCAAACCTCAAGAATATTGCCTGTGATCGGCTCAGTTCCTTATCGAGTTTGTCCAGTTCAGTAAGATGATGTTTGGGTTTTGGTTTCTCTTCCCCTGCAATGACCAGATTCATAACGTGAGGTTTGGTTTAGCTCCAAAAATTAACCTGATTTTCCTCCTGCTGCCAACACATTGACTCAAACACAGGTACAGGTTTGGGTCCTTTTTTGGTTGTTTTTCACTTGAAAACCATGAGACAAGTGGTTCACCGATCCCAAATGTAGAAGAATTTCCACTCTCTTTCCCCTAAAAAATACAACTGTATCTCCAACCAAAGCCTTCCCAAAGCTTTGCTCAATCTGGGGAGAAACAGCTTAATTTGCTTTTCCTAATATAGCCCTAAGATGTTCCCATAGAGACATTCCCAACTGCAGCAAATACTTCAGTAAGGCATCAAATCTAAAGAATTAAGTCTATTTTTGCCAGCTTTCTCATCTCTTTCCTAGAAACAAGCTCTTCTCTAATGGATTTATCTTGCAAAAATGCTGTTAAAGGGTATTTAGTTTCTCCATTTTACTTTATGAAGTTTATGGTCACTCCATGGGGATATTTTGGGAATATCGCTCATCTAAAGTTTGCTCCCCAAAAACTACATCAGTAACAGTAAAAATCAAACTAGGCCTGTTTTTTTGTGGCTCCTCAGACACTTATTTCCAATTACCGCTTATTTCTCCCAATTTTTGCTATTTTGTGGCTATTCAGTGCAGTTCGCATAAAGCATCCATGCTGGTTCTGGTAAGGTGTTTTATAGAACTAAAACCATTGAAATCACATAATTTCTGGAAGAGGCCTCGTCTTAATGGAGTAAGGAACATGTGTGACTATGGAAAGGTTTTACCTTCCTTCTTTGGAATAAAAATATAAGTCCTGGTGGACAGCAGGATGACCATGAGCCAGCACTGGGCCCTTGTGGCCAGGAAGCCAATGGTACCTGGGGTGGGTTAGAAGGGGGTGGTCAGTAGGTCAGAGAGGTTCTCCTGCCCCTCTACTCTGCCCTGGGGAGACCACACCTGGAATATTGTGTCCAGTTGTGGCCCCTCAGTTCCAGCAGGACAGGGAACTGCTGGAGAGAGTCCAGCGCAGGGCAACAAAGATGCTGAAGGGAGTGGAGCATCTCCCGTGTGAGGAAAGGCTGAGGGAGCTGGGGCTCTGGAGCTGGAGAAGAGGAGACTGAGGGGTGACCTCAGTAATGTTTACAGATATATAAAGGGTGAATGTCAGGAGGATGGAGCCAGGCTCTTCTCAGTGACAACCAACGATAGGACAAGGGGTAGTGGGTTCAAACTGTAACACAAAAGGTTCCATTTAAATTTGAGAAGAAACTCCTTCTCAGTGAGGGTGCCAGAGCCTGGCCCAGGCTGCCCAGGAGGTTGTGGAGTCTCCTTCTGTGCAGACATTCCAACCCGCCTGGACACCTTCCTGTGTAACCTCATCTGGGTGTTCCTGCTCCATGGGGGGATTGCACTGGGTGGGCTTTCCAGATCCCTTCCAGCCCCTGACATTCTGTGATTCTGTGAAGTTGTGTAACTTCAAAAAGACAGTAATAGAAATGTCGCTATTCGGACCGATCAATGTTTTTTCCCCACGCACCTTCTCGTCCTCCACAAATTTCTCTATATTATGAAACCTGGATACACTCAGCTGGAACAAGGAATTTGTTCTAAATCACTGCACGATCTGTGCTTTGGTTATTAACACGATCCCAAAATTAAAACCACTCTCAAAATCAAGTTCCAGCCAGCGTACAACTCATATCACTTGGGCAGGTGATTCGAATCCAGCGCTTCCGGAAGCAAAATTACAACATCTGATTTTTATTATAAGCTCAATTGTGGCAAGTTTAGCTGCGGGGATTTTGCAAGGAGCAGTTTGTAAGACACTTAAACATATCGGCTTGGGCAGAATCTTACAGGCATTGTTGCCAAAATAATTTCTGCTTCCAGAGCAGGTTTTACCCAATCTTAGGTTACTCTGCATATTTTTTTCCCCAAATACTTGCAATATTTATGAATTCAAGTGCATATTTGCTTTTTCCTCCAAGCTATTGCATACGCCCTCACCAGTTGAGCTAGAAAGAATTGTGATGAATTTAAACTTTTCAGTAAGATCTCCATATACACAGTGACTGCATTAAACTGAAAGTAATGACAAGAAGTGTTTTTTCAGTTCTGTGGAACAGCAGCGCTGCCAGTATCTCTGATGATAACTTTAAGCTGTAGTTTGTCTCTTTGTAACAGAGCATCAATTATTATTCTCTTAAGTAAAGGGGTAAGTGGGGGAAAAAGCCAAAAAGGAAAAAAAAAGCTAAAAAATCAAATGAACAACAACAACAAACCCCACAACAACCAACCAGAATCAACCAACTAACACCAAACTGTATTGCAAATTCTCAGCAATAATTTGCAAAAATACCTCGTGTTGCTGATGAAACACAAGCCCCTTGCCTTTCAAACTCGTCTTCCCTGGGGTGAATTTAGAAAGGCCAGTATCACACAGAATCACACACAGAATTGACTGGGTTGGAAGAGACATCAGAGATCATGAAGTCCAACCCTTGGTCCAACTCCAGTCCATTGACTAGATCACGGCACTAAGTGCCATGTCCAATCTCAGTTTAAAAACCTCCAGGGCTGGTGAGTCCAGCACCTCCCTGGGCAGCCATTCCAATGCCTGACCACTCTCTCTGCACAGAATTGCTTTCTAATATCCAGCCTAAATTTCCCCTGTCAGAGTTGAAGCCCATGGCCCCTTGTCTTACTGCTGACTGTCTGGGAGAAGAGCCCAATCCCCACCTGGCTAGAACTGCCCTTCAGGTAGTTCTAGAGAGTGCTGAGCTCACCTCTAAGCCTCCTCTTCTCCAGACTAAACAAGCCCAGCTCCCTCAGCCTCTCCCCATAGGGCTTGTGATCAAGTCCCTTCCTCAGTCTTGTTGCTCTTCTCTGGACCCGCTCCAGCACTTCAATCTCTTTCCTGAACTGAGGGGCCCAGAACTGAACACAATACTCCAGGTGTGGCCTCCCCAGTGCAGAGCACAGGGGAAGGATCACTGCCCTTGTCCTGCTGACCACGCTATTTTGGATACAGGACAGGCTACCATTGGCCTTCTTGGCCACCTGGGCACACTGGTGGCTCATGTTGCGCTTCCTGTCCATTAGTCCCCCAGGTCCCTTTCTGTCTGACTGCTCTCCAGCCACTCTGTGCCCAGCCTGGAGCGCTGCAGGGGGTTGTTGTGGCCAAAGTGCAGCACCCGGCACTTGGCCTTGTTGAACTTCATCCCATTGGAATCAGCCCATTTTCCAGTCTATCCAGAGCCCTCCTGCCTTCCGGCAGGTTATACAGTATCACACACACTGCCATTTTTTGGAAGACGAGCATACTGTACTCACAATAAGCTTAAAACATTTAAATGTCTGTCTGAATTCTGATCAGCTCCCAGAAAAACAACCTCCAGCTGACTGCAGAGGAAGGAACGGCCAAAACCAAGACACATCTGACATGATTTAAAAACATTTAGGATGAGATTTTTTTATTTCCTGAAGAGTCCAAGACAGAGATTTTTATTTCCTTAGTGGCTGGGTGTGTATGTTGTACCAAAACACGAAGCTGAACTACATATCAAAACCGCCTTTAAGAAAATGTTCGACTTGCCTCATTCAGCAAGTCCATAATTTTTATATATATATACATATATATCTCAAAAGATAAACGCAATATTTCACATTAAGAATTAAAAAGCCTGAAATGATAACTATCAGTCTATAAGGTAATGCCAGCAACCATTGGAACTGCTTATTATTAAGCGTATTGTCAACTAAAATAAGTTAAAAAATATGAATTCCTAGCTCTCCTGACCATGTACTTTGGACTGAAGATTATTCCACGCATTCAGCATTCCCAGACCATTAAGAGCAGCACATTCCCACCTGGAAATATGATACTCAGAAAGCTAAAACTAGATTAAGACCAAAACAGGAAAAATACAGGAAACTGCAAGATGCATATGATAAAGTTACTACAGTTTTGACCAAAAATACAATAAAGGCAGCAAAACTTGCCCAACTTCCAGCAATTCCCTGCTAGAACAAAGCCACATTTTATTGCCTGTTTAGAAAGTCAGCTAATAAAAAACAATTTTTCTTATTCCTTTAAGCTTAACAGGAGGGGATTTCTAAAAAGCCTTTCGGTGCCTTTAACAAGTGCTCAGATGCCTCGACCGAGCTGACAGTTCAGCTGCAGGTTGGAACAGCTGCAGACACGTTTAATTGGCTTTGGTTTGTTGTTTTTTTTTCTTTCAAATACCCAGAACATCAAGTACTTTTGACCTATTTGAAATATCCTAAACTTTGTACTAAAAGGAATGCGCACAAATTTAACAGCCGGGCTTTAAGGTTGTAACGATCCCGTAAGCCGGAAAGCCGCTCATGTTCTATTTTACATGTAAGTCATGAGAAAGTACAAACTGACCGCTGTATACTAACTGAACATGTTGAATAACCAGCGTCTCTTGGACTATGTGTTTGAAGAAGATAAAAATAAACTGTTTCCTTAATTCTAGCAGGGAAACAAAATTCAAACCAGTAACTTTTTGTCATTTACTGAAGTAAAAACAACATCTGTAAGTACGTGGATACATTGTACAAACCCCATTCCTGTTATCCCCAAACAAAGGCCATATATTGACCTTATCAAAGGCAGAATAAAAGGAGGTCCTGCGTGCATCAACAAAACTAAACGTCTTTGCTAGTTTACTTACTCGAGATGTGCCTTTGTGCTAATTGGAAGAGATAACCAAGGCACGACACAACAGAAATCACTCTGATTGTACATCTCGCCCAGGTCCCAGTTGTTCTCAACCCACATTCTTGCCCAAGCTCTTTATACAGAACAGCTCCAGATCGGCCACTCTCTGCCCAATCTGGCAAAATAAAGCCATTTTCCTCCATCACGGATGCAGCAGCGAGGGCGAGCAGTTTATTTAGAACATAATGACGCAAGACTATTCCCACTGCTTTGCACCCTTTTCTTTCTTGGGATAACAGAGCCAAACTTTTACTGTCTACATTAAACACACCTTGCTGTCCTGTTGTTCTTGGCGCTAAAGAAAGCCAGGTCTTGCCGAGTACTTATTCTTCATCTTGTAGGGAGGTAAAATCCCTGTCTTATGAGCAGCAATTTAACAGCAGAGGTTCCAGCACAGCTCGGGGAAGAGAAGCAGCTGATGATCATAGAATTACGGAATGGTTTGGATTCGGAGGGAACTTCCGAGCTCATCCAGTGCCCCCCCTGCCATGAGCAGGGACATCTTCACCAGCTCAGGTTGCTCAGAGCCCCGTCCAGCCTGGCCTGGGATGTCTCCAGGGATGCTTCATCCACCACCTCTCTGGCCAACCTGGGACGGGCTCTCACCACCCTCAGTGTACAAAATTTCTTTCTCATGTCCAGCCTGAATCTCCCCTATTTCAGTTTAAAACCATCACCCCTTGTCCTATCACAACAGGCCCTGCTAAAAAGTCTGTCCCCATCTTTCTTATCAGCCCTTTTAAGCACTGAAAGGCCACAATAAGGTCTCCCTGGAGCTTCTCTTCTCCAGCTGAACACCCCAGCTCTCTCAGCCTGTCCTCCCAGCAGAGCTGTTCCAGCCTCGGATCATTCCTGTGGCTCCTCTGGCCCCTCTCCAGCAGGTCCATGTGTGTCCTGTGCTGAGGAACCAGAGCTAGATGCAGTTCTTGAGTTGGGTCTCACCAGATCTCACACAGGAGCCCAAACCAGAGGAGCGATCCAATACATTTACTGCACTTCGATGGAAAACCCTAAACATGTGGACCCATAAACATTAAATCATTAAGTCTATACCTTAGGTACATACCTCAAGCACTTAGAAGATTTGCCCCTTCTCCTCTTCCGAAAACAATAAGCTCCAGTCTCACAGAGGCTTAGTCAGGCCCAGTCGGCCCCACTCGGCATCGCTCCCTCCAGCCCTTTCTCGCTCCCTGTGCGGCTCTGACCAACCCGGGCTTTGCCGGTTCGCAGTTCAAACGCTCACACGGGCTCTGCGAGCAGGTGTTCACACAACAAACCCCCTGCCAGGTGGGTCGTAGCTCCAAACGAGACAGAGGAGGAGCAAAGCAACAGCCATTTCTAACCAAAGAGTGTACGGGTGCCTCTGGGACACCGGCAGCAGAACTTGAGCGGAGAAAAGCATCGCACCGGCCACAGCTGCTATTCTAATAGCTTTAAAACCCCCTTTTGGCCCAAATAATTATGTCTTGTACTATAACGTGACACAAGCGATTTTTAAAGCTTTCTTCCTGCTACTGATTGCGATCAGTTTGGGCAGAGCCTTCCCCTGCCCATTGAGCTCCCTCTGCATATTCAGTTTATTACTAAAATCTAAACAGACTCGTGCACTTGAATTAATCTCCCGAAGCTACACAGAGCTAAAGCAGAAAGGCACTGCATGCCTGCTGCAAAACAAGATAAATATCTGGCATCTCTCCCACTCCTACGTAACCAAAACGAGGAAGACAAACAGCTGCGTATCAGCTTCATTACTGCCCTTCTTACACGATCCTGTTTTTCTTGGGGACATAGGAAAACATTACAAGAGAAATGCATGACCAAGAAGGATTTTCCCAGAGCAGAACTGCACAAAGATCAACAGCACAAAGCTGGACATGAGTCTTGTAATACTCCTTGTAATACTCTCCTCCAGTAATTACTGTGTCCGCGGCCCCTCCCACGGACCCAGCACAGGCCAGGAACTCCAGCCCTACAAAATAAACAAAGCGAGGTCCGGTGTGGCTTCAAATCTGCCAAAAATCTCCTGCCAAGACCCAGAAAACCAGCGGTGAGAAGCTGCTGGGTGGTAACGAGTCTCCACATTGAACAATTATTATTATTAGTTGTTAATTCTATCGTATAGCTGTAGCTAAATTTCTATGGATATTCTCCTCAGCCTCCTGGTCTCTCAGTCATCGGCCCGGCAGCTTTCTCAAAGCCAAGCTGATAAGCACGTGTAAAACATAATTAATATGATTTTTCTATGCTACGACCCACCCTAAAAATGCCAATTTGTTGTTAATTCCCTCCACTGAGAGCCCCCGGATGAATAGCTCAGCTGTTTATATTGCAAACATTTACAGTTAGGGGAAAGATCGGCACCATCCCCCACATGGCTGCTTTTAGTCCTTCCTGTAAGTCAGCGGAGTTGGCCAAGACCAGAAACAATCCATCAAGTTTGCTTATCCTCAAAATGCTGCAAAATAACCCCTGCGATTTAATCCTTCTGCTCCTCGTATCAGCGCGACTATTTCCCAACCACCCTGGGCTGTTCGTCCGCGTATCCAAAATACAAATGGGAAATGTTGTTCATAGGAGAAACAAAATAAAAGGCAGGACTAAGGCTCAACGAGAGGTTCCAAAGCAAGGATGGACTGGACACCAACCTCCTGGGGCCACAATGGGCTGCTGGGGGTACCCCAGGTTTGGGGACTCCAGCAAGAAAAACAACACGGTGCAGAAAATCTGATCGTAGAATCGTTTGGTTGGAAGAGACCCTTAAGATCGAGTCCAACCATAATGTCAATCTAGCACTAAACCACGTTCCTAAGAGCCTCATCTTTGCAACACCCGATGCCAGAACATTTAATAGAAGATGATTTGCCCTGTACCAGCTCAAAGCCCACAAGATAATTCACAGGGGAAAGGGTTCACACAAACAGGGCAAAGCTTCTCGATGGGCTTTCTCCGCAGGTTTTTTCCTCCCTCCTTTCACCAAGAGGTCAAAGTGAAAATTTTCATACAGACGATGCCTTGGGCACATTATCCACAAAACTCTATTTTTCCCTCATTTGAGAAAACTCAACTGTTCAAAGACAATACTTAATCCGCTAGTGAACGTTTATCGGTGAGTTCAAGCGTTGAAGAGGTTGTTTCATCCCTTCCTTTAATGAAGGACGAGCACAATTTCCAAATACCTTCGACGAGCCGCAGGTTCAAACACGTTTCACCACCATCCGATAACAACGTGGGGTAATTATAACACTTGTGTAATGTTTGTGCCACAGGTTTAAAGTTTCCCACCACTACCTCAAGGCTTCTGTTCAACCCCAAAGATACGCGTATAACAGTAAGAAAAAGGCAAGTTGTACTAATCTGCGACATTCCTTCTGCTCTTCTGCTTATGGTACAAACATCTGTATCAGCTTGTGTTTTATGGCACTGGAAAAATCACAGCAAACGTTAAGGAATGTGGCTGGAAGTGAATATGTAACAAATAAGGGCTAGAAACACAGTTTTTCTTGCAACCGCAAGTTTTGGATCCTTCCATTAAAACAAAAGACAATACAAAAACCCAAGTGATGCCAGAAGGTACCAACTGCTCCAAGTGACAACCGGGGACATCGAATTGAGGTTGCCTTAAAACTTCGGATCGAGTGACAAAAGACAATACTGTATTGTACTTCTAACCGGGATCTATGCGCTGCGAAGCAAAGAGGAAAAGCCAACGCCGCCAATTAACACAA
Source organism: Streptopelia decaocto (assembly GCF_964273445.1). Taxonomy (NCBI): domain Eukaryota; kingdom Metazoa; phylum Chordata; class Aves; order Columbiformes; family Columbidae; genus Streptopelia; species Streptopelia decaocto. The sequence goes on from NC_138655.1 coordinate 158,950,067, forward strand.
GTCTAACGAGAATTGGATTCACTTTTCTTCTCCAGTCTAAATTTCCTTTTTCCTTTGGATTAGTGGCTTCGTATGTTTTGTGCAAGGGTTCCTTGTCTATACAATAACTTCATAAACCCAGGGTAAAAAACACCTATGGAATATTTCCTGCTTCATTTTCATTTAGGTAAAGCACACACCGCCTGTCACCAGCAGCTTGGGGCTGAATATATATTAAAAATTGAAGAGTGCTTGTATAATTTAATAGGAAGGTCTAGAGGAATACTTAGCTTGTAATATCCTGACTTTATTCCCTTTCCACAAGTAGCAAAAATTCCTGCAGTGGTATCATAGACAGTTTTATCCAACATATTCTATATAGAAAATACTGCTAGATGTGGTCCTTAACTTTTAAGTAACAATTTAAGCTCGGCCTTCCACAAAATACAGTTGTGGCGTTTGGTGTTTGGTTCTGATTAATTACAGATATTTTTCTTATTAATGAACTAATTGTTGCATAAGTAAGGCAATGGAAAAACATCTTTGGAGGGCTCCTGTCTGAACACGCAACTCGGTAGTTTCTTTTTCCTTGAGTCACTTCAGGCAAGTAAACCAAACACGATCAAGGAATGTGAACAAGCATCGAACAGCACAAATGAAAAATATCATTAAAGGTGATGTCACTTGGCTTGTCCTCCTTGGTTATAGCGATAGGACGGTAAATATAACCGCAAACGTAAGTTTACACCAGGTTTCAAATGTTCCATATTGAAAGAATTTATTGTATTACATAATGCTAAACAGCTTGAAATGTTTTCCCAAATTCCATTTACATGCCGCGGACAGAAAAGCTCTCACGGATTATGCCTGCCTTAATAAACCAAAGGAATATACACATATATGCATGAATACATGACGTGCATATGCACACAGCTGGAAAAGCCAGCTTGAAAGCGGTACAAGTAACAAAACCACGTAGCCCAGCCCTGTATTCAAACCAGATAATAACAATAATACATCTCAGACACGGACTTTAAAGCAACTTCAAGAACCAGTCGCTCTGTCACTCCAGAAAGCAAATTCTAACTAGAATTACTCCGACTTTTTCCTGGTAGCATTATAAGCATTTTTAGTAGCATTATAAGCATTATTCCATGATCCTATCAGCTTATTTTTGACAAAATTCTGGTGCTTTTTCCCTAAAGAAATTCCAATGGTACTTGCATGCACCACTCCAGTACTGGCAAGAGATGAAGTCCCTTATATATATTTTTTTTTTTCTGTGCATATAATGTGTTCTTCAAGTTCATTTCCACCAAGGGGAGGAAAAAGCTCTCAGCTTTGCTTTCCTCATGAATTATACATTAAGAATTTAATATTAGAGAAAAAACACCTCCTTTTTAAGCCTCCACAAACAGTATTATATTTGCCCTATTACTTTGAAAAGACGCATGTGCACATTTAAATCAGGGTAAACCATTAGCTCCTGTTTTCCCATAATTAAGCTGTAAGAACATATTTCACCATTTATCAGCCCAATTCTAAAACCATGGTGTATGGCTTTATAAAGATAATAACTTACCGTACCCACAATAAGAATTATAACACATTTTGGTCCATAACTCAGGGTTATAATCCCAAGCGGAACAGATTTTCTCAGCCATTCATGAAAACTGATTTGTTTATGTGAAGGAGACAAGAGAATCCTGATTTCAAGTGGGCATCTCCAGTCCGCATCACTAATAGGCTCCGTAAATATAACCCAATCCCACAGGCAAAACCATTTGCAGAAGCAAAACAATCACGTAAGAGAGCAAAATAACCACCTATCAAAGGGATGAGAACTTCTAGGAAGAGAAGAGACCTTCTAAGAACAGCATCAATCTTGTGCTACTTGTCTTAAATCTTATTCTGCCGGCTCCCGCTACGGCCTCGGGGCTTCTTAGTCCTCCTCAGGCTTCAATAAAAATAAACCGACTGCGGAATACGAGCCCAGATGTTTCAGAAATCAGAAAGCAAGGAGTTCAATTATCCCGCTGCCATGGAAGTATTTGTGTTTGCGTCTGGCGCTATCGCCGAGCTCGCTGCCCTGGAGCCTTCAAGGGTCTTTTCCAGGAAGCCACCGGTGACTGAATGACACTTGAGGAACTGGACAAGGTGTCCTCTGAGAAAGGAACACGAACCGCATGATAAAGGACAAATGTAGCAAACAATCTTCCTTGTCTTCATTTTCCACGCGTTGGGAGGATCGGAGTGATATCAAGGGCAAAAGAGTCGTTTTTATTAAGGCGATGGAAGAAATGTTACAGACAGGGGGATTGGAGTAGATGGTCTTTTGAGGTCCCTTCCAATACTTAACATTCTGTGATTCTCTGACTCAACTGCAACAACAGGTTTAATTCAACTTTCAGCCCTATTATCCTTTAAATATATCTTTTAATTTCTCTAAGGTATCACATTCCACACAAGCGCGGGTACTTGGCTCGTCACCATAGAAAAGAGAGTAGGAAAAAAAGAGTTCTCCTTCACCTAACTTACTACAAACCCCTTTAATTTTAAGGTATTGGCATTCCAAGGTTTCGCTCTGGGGTTGGATTTCCAGGCGGCTCTACACAAAAAGAGAAACCCAAGGTGCCCGACACGGGAAACTGAGGCTCTCGAGTGCCTGATATGCAATGAACGAGCTTGGAAACCCCACCTGGCCCTTCCCAGATCAGAGATTGTGGAGCGAGCTGTAAACTTGAAAGAAAAAATAATCACATTTCTAAGTGAGCTTTCCAAGGGCACCGAGGTCCCCGCGAGGCTTTGGGAACAGCCCTCCCGTGTCACTGGGCTTTGGGGTGTTCAAACCTGCGGCTCTTCGGCTGCAGACCGGCCAATTCCTGCTGTTATTCTTTCTCCTGTTTTCCTGCTTCTCGGCATTTGCTTTCATCTCCAATAATAAAATTCATACAAGCAGCTCTTTTAACCTCAACCCTCCCAGAAAGAAAACCCTTTCCCGTTACTTTCTGAACTGTTAAAAATCACAAACCTCCCGCGTTCGGCTCAGCGAAAGGGCGAATTTGCTCTGACAGTGACTGTCCCCAATGTCCCTCGTGTCCCCCAGCAGCTGACAGGCAGCAAACCACAGTGTCTATGTTTGGCCATTACCCTTTTTTCCTTTTGGCCGGCGTCTCGGGTTCCTGAGCTCCTCTCCCCTTATACAGGAAACTGGGGCCTCAAGCTTAATCCTGCACATTCAGTTCTCTTCTCTTCCAGCTACCGCTACAAACATGTTATCCCAGGGCAAAAAAAAAAGCACTGGAAGCTCTCGCAATCAAATCTTCGCTAAATTTCTCCGCAGTGAGATTATTCCTCCCTATTTCTGGGAGAAAACTGAAGGAAAGAAAGATGAAGAAGATCCTGCAGCTGAGCAAACAAACAAAGTGTTACTCGTGGAGACAGAGGGCAGATAATCCAAATGTGAAGCAACAAAACCTGCAAGGCCACTGCAACCAGATAACCGCAAACGTCCCAGTATCTTTATTCATATGTTTTGGTATCAGGCTTCAGTCGCCTCATGTGAGTTTTATGCAGTTGTAGGTTCACTGGCTCCTGTGTCGGGTTGGGGAAGCAGCAACAACCACGGTTTTTCAGGAGATGAGGGGAAGATGTGGTTGCAAGTGGCGAAACTTGGTTACCTATGAACCCACAGCAGCAGGTCAAGAGGGCTGAAGGGAGGAAGGAGAAGCCTACAGCTCTAATTTATCCTCTTTTAGGCTGAAATAATGGGACTTTCTGTGCACTGAGGCACCCACCCCCACTCCTGCTCTCTGGACTCCAATATCACAGAATCACAGAATGGACTGGGTTGGAAAAGACCTCAGAGATCATCCAGTCCAACCCTTGGTCCAGCTCTAGTCCGTTTACTAGATCATGGCACTAAGTGCCATGTCCAATCTCAGTTTAAAAACCTCCAGGGACGACGAGTCCAGCACCTCCCTGGGCAGCCATTCCAATGCCTGACCACTCTCTCTGCACAGAATTGCTTTCTAATATCCAGCCTAAATTTCCCCTGGCAGAGTTGAAGCCCATGGCCCCTTGTCCTATTGCTGACTGCCTGGGAGAAGAGACCAATCCCCACCTGGCTAGAACTGCCCTTCAGGTAGTTCTAGAGAGTGCTGAGCTCAGCTCTAAGCCTCCTCTTCTCCAGACTAAACAAGCCCAGCTCCCTCAGCCTCTCCCCATAGGTCTATCAGCCCTTTCCACACCCAAAACATCTTGTTTCCTTCCCAGCCTAAAAGGGTGAATCTCCTTTTCCTCTCTCTTGCCCATTACAACTCTACTGGGACCACCCCAGCGTGTTTCAAGCGGAAGAAGAAAAAAAACCCAACCAAAACCATCCAATCTCTCCACCTTGCAAAGCAGCATTTTGTAACATTATTTGTGTTATTTGCAACCTCCCAGCAGCTTCCTCAGTTCCTTCTTCCTGAACCTCATGGCCTAAAATAGAGCAAAAAAACCCCTTCCTGTCATCTTTTCCAATTATTTTGGCACTTCCTCAATTACCAACTCTAGGTAAAACTACTATACTACACATAAACACATCTGCAATTTGCTTAATTGTACACATGGCACTTCAGAAGGGCAAGATCGCCCAGTTCCCAGACTCACTGGTTGCTAAGATCAGCAGCCAACTCCACTATGGTTTTTACTGAATTTATTTTAAATAATTTTATAGCATTGCAGACACAGACAGCACAGCAGCAACTTACTGTGGACTTACACACTGACTGTTGTATATCAAGAGCCTCATCGAAAGGAGCTGATGGATCTTCTGATGCCTGTGGTCTGAATGAAGCTGATACTTCTTAACACTCATCCCTGTATTTCACATTCAGAGACCCCACAGCCATGTTTGATAACGCAGTAGCAAGAAGAGGTGGGAAGAATGGAAAAGAAGTGACTATACATAAACTACACGCAGAACGAACCACATCAACACATCTTTTCTATATTAAAGAAACGTATGCTGATAGCAGCACTACTGTGATTTATGCTGGCAAACTACCTGTTGAAATGCAGTCACATCAGTCACAGAAACTACAGACAGATATAGAAAGAAATCAAATCAGGATCCAGTCTTTTAGTGTGGGTTGAGTTTTCTAGTCCGATTTCTTACCCCCTGCTCCTTGGAAAGCTCTCAAATCCAAACCCAGCGCTCAAGGCTTTACACAGCAGTTCAGACCGAGTCTTTCCAAACTAGGGTACAGCAAATCAGCTGTCACCTTGGAACGTCTGAACAGGCACAGAGAGTCAAATCTAACTGCTACAAAAATCTCAGGGTTTTCTACAGACCAGCGACACAACGGGCTGTCCCTCCCTCTCCGCTTTTGCAGTCCATTATTCCATAAACTTTTGGAATAGTCTGAACGAACAGCACGAAAATCACAGGATATACATTTAGCTCACCCAGCCCCTTTCTATATTTAGTGGAAACACCCAGTATGTCTTTTATTTCGGTACCTGAGGATTAAGTATATTCTCATTCAAGCCTGTCCTGCCGTGCCCCCTCCAAGGCCCTGAGTTATAGATACAAAAGCTTCTGCACCCATGTTATAGTTTATACGCAGAACACATTTTTTTCCTAGTTTAGGGCCTCAAAAGCTTCACTTCAGCTCATGGTAACCTACTAGTTTTCCCTCTCCTTGTTACCAGGTTACAGAAATAAGTTGAGTTTCTTGGGCGCGTTTTATTTCTTGAAAAAGAAAAATCTGCTGGATATCATCCGTTTCCTTGGTTTCTCGCAATATTCTTACGCTTCCATGTTCCTTTCTGAAAACTGAAATTAGACATTATGAATCAGGCAGCCTAAGTATTAAATCCATGTTTTAGAAGCTTACTTACTTATGTCAAAGGTAACAGCTCGGAGCTCTGAAGTTGTACAGTTTCACACCAGCCACTAAGCAACCAGCGACTGAATTTGCCATCTGCTCTCAATTAAAGCCTCAGCCAAGGACTGATACAAGGTTCCCTTCCCCCAGTTTAATACAATATTTTTGTGTCAGAAGTCGGTAACTTGCTTTTCCTGCAGAACAGCAAAGCAAATCCTTTGTCTTCCCTTCGTTACAAGACTCACCGATTCTTCGTATTCGCCACAGCCACTGCTGGGTGCATGTTCTGGCAAGTGCAAGTCGCAGAACATAAAAAACCCCTAATTTTAAAAAATTAAAAGCAATAATAAAAATATCAAAGAAGCAAAAATGTTGTTTTAGACGTATCCCTGCTCAAATTATCTCCATAGGAAACTAGGTCAGATTTTCTGCAGGCTTCCTTCCTTCTTGTGCTGGAGAAACTTCTCAAGTGAGTGAGTTACTCTATTTTCCATCCTTCATTTGAACTGGGACAGTCTGTGCTTGTCTCTGTAATAAAAAATGCCCTTAAACTGCCACCTCATCTTAAGTCCTCTTTATCTGCATCTGCGACAACTCTGAGTCACGTCTCCCACTTCTCCGAGCTTCTTGAGCTTTGCCATCTTGTAGCTCACTGATTTTCATGGTTTTGGGACTGAATTCCCTGATTAATGCCACCACCTCACACTCACCCTTTCCAGCCACCTTCCACTTCTGTGCTCTCCTGAGCAGGGTCACAGCTTTAAGGATTTCTCTCAGCTGCTCTTCCTACATCAAAGCCTGGTAGAACACCAGGATGTTGTGGATGTGTCCTGCTCTACTCCTTCCCCAAGTGTCTACTTGCAAAAATAAACCCACTTCACCCCCATCATGTGTGGTTTGAATCACTCTGAGTCTTATACAAGGCATGTGCTAATTGCAAGATGTAATCAGGTACTGGAGTGAAAGCACAGTAAGGATACATAGACGTCCAAGAAAAAACTACCTACCACGATGTGACTGTGCTGACATCAACACCAGCGCTCACACTGTCCCAGGTTGCCCAGAGAGGTGGTGGATGAACCGTCCCTGGAGACATCCCAGGCCAGGCTGGACGGGGCTCTGAGCAACCTGAGCTGGTGAAGATGTCCCTGCTCATGGCAGGGGTGACACTGGATGAGCTTTGAAGGTCCCTTACAACCAAAAATATTCTATGATTCTATGAACTGTCTTTCTTGATAACTCCATAAATGAAGCACAAACATTTAATTACTATGTCCTAAAGACCCACAGGAAGGCTGTTGGGTGCCTCACCACATAACAGAGCTGACATTGTCCCTCCACACAGCTACCAAGCGAGGACATTGCGCAAGGTACGGCCCTGCGATGTACCACACTACAGGGCAGCAGCCTCCAAACAGCAAATGCAAACATTATTTATGTGCTTTGTATCATCTTCACTGCTCCTGTTCATACAAGTACATCTTAGTCCACCCTAGGGTACATGCAGTGTGAATGCTGACCAGGATGTCTCCTCCTGCATCTTCCAGCATCTCTTAAGTGGACATTTGACTTAAAGAAATGTCATTGTCACAGCTGAAGGAGTTTACTCACACTGGAATTCCCTCCTCTCACAGCTCCTGTATCTTCTTAGATCTGGAGCTGTTCAGCTGGAGAAGAGAAGCTGAGAGGGCATCTCATCAATGTTTATAAATATCTCCAGGGTGGGTGTCAAGAGGATGGACCAGACTCTGTTCAGTGGTGCCCAATGACAGGATGAGGGGCAACGGGCACAGACTGAAACACAGGAGGTTCCATCTGAACATGAGGAGAAACTTCTTTCCTTTGAGGTACCAGAGCCTGGCCCAGGCTGCCCAGAGAGGCTGTGGAGTCTCCTTCTCTGGAGACATTCAAACCCACCTGGACACCTTCCTGTGTGATCTGCTCTGGTGACCCTGCTTGAGCAGGTGGGTTGGACTGGATGACCTCCAGAGGTCCCTTCCCACCCCAGCCACCCTGTGGTTCTGTGCCTGCCCCTTGCAGATACTCTCACAAAGGCAGCTTTTATCACCTCTGCCGCAATGTGTGCTTTGCACCGATGCTTTTTCACATATGCACAACCCATCTCTGATCTTTCTAAACAGATAATCACCCTAACGAATCTGCACACCTACATGAAATACAAAAGTTATAGTGAGAGAAGTGCATGTTGGTCCTAAAGGGATGAATCTTACCTTCTTACCAAGACAATTTCAGGTTGTATTTTCAGAGTCTAAGACGAGCCAGAGAGGCAGTGACACACAAAAGTGACCTGTAATTCTGCCCAAATCTCCATCAAAGCACCTCTTACAGGACACTCTTCTCCTTTCAATCAAATGAATACCTGACTACAGCTTTCTGCCTGTGTAGCAAAGCTGCCCCGTTCCCTTTAAGAAAGTTGTCACCGAGACCAGTGTTCCCACTCCGTGACCAACCCCGCTGAACTAAAAGTATTTTTGTTTGGTGGGGTTTTTTTAGTGCCTTTTTGTTTGTTTGTTTTAAGCTTTTTTCCTGAATTAATTCTGAACAGAAATGCCTTGGAGAGAGGATAAAAAAAAGCTTTGTGCAATTTTGCACTGTTTCTTAATTTGGTTTTGCAGACAGTGTGGAGAATTGGTAAAAACACAGGCCCACAGGCTCAGCAGCCAGTGAAACAACTCTGTATGTCCTCTGAGTTCTTCTTATAGAATATAAACTGACCACCAACATTTGGATCAGTATTAAGCATCCTTACGAGAACAGATAGAAATTATATTGTGGTTGTTGCAAGTTGATTTAAAAACAAAACAACCAACCAAACAACAGCAAAACACACTGATCAGTATTATCAGGGAGTCACAAAGTGTTTTGGGTTGGAAGGGACCTCCAAAGCTCATCCAGTGCCACCCCTGCCATGAGCAGGGACATCTTCACCAGCTCAGGTTGCTCAGAGCCCCATCCAGCCTGGCCTGGGATGTCTCCAGGGATGGTTCATCCACCACCTCTCTGGGCATCCTAGGCCACCGTTTCACCACCATCAGTGTCAAAAGTATCTACACCCAAATATTCAGTTTAATAGGAAGCTTATACATTAATAAATATGAAGAACTGCAGAATTCAAGGAGTCCAAATAAAGGAAACAGAATGGATGTTCAAGGCCGATGATGCTCACAGCTCAGATGGACACCAAGAGGTTCTCATCACGTCTCAAGCATCTGCACACAGAGGAGATTCCCCAAACTCACAATAATCTCTTGTAACAACCAACATTTCCACCACCATGCTGAATCTGTAACAATCATCTGACACCCAGTCACGCTTAAATCTGTTCGGCTTTCTGCATATATGTATATGTCAAGCAGATGAAGAGAATCACATTGGTAGCGATGAATGAAGTTACTACGGACACATTTGTGATGTTCCATGTCAACCTATCAGCTTTTCAACATGCGCAACCACTTTCCCATCGTGGCTTGCTAGAGACACCAGTAAAAGCCACCGCAACAATTCACAGTGTGTTTGGCACATTCATCTCTTCAGGTAACTCATGAAGTCAAAAAAAGTGGGAATTAAAGGACAAGACGTAAGGAAACCATTGTCATTCTTGAAGACAATGGTGAAAGGTCACACTCAACATATCTCCACCAAGTGCCCTGATGGTCCCTTTTTTTAAGAAATAATGCTGTGACCATGTTTTATAAAAAGCAGATGAGCATTAAGAACACAGTTCTTTAAGGACAGCAATGTAAGGAATAAATATTAACCAAACTCCAAACACAACCATTGGTTTTAGGAAACAAGAAGCCCATCAAACATCAGATGAACAACTACCGGCACCGAACTCCATGTCTTTGTGCCAAGGAGGCCTCATTTATTTCAAGAACTTTGGAAGCAACTTTCCTGAAATACTTCAGAGTCCAGTATTTCCAAACGCTTTACGTCAAACTTTACATGGAGCAGGGTTGGGAGATGCCCTGGAGTCCTATATTTTTGGGGATACGAGTCAAGATAATAATTGTAAAGAATACGCCATTGATGAAAGGCCAGAAGAGAAACAACCGTGATCTGTTCTACGTTAAATCTGATTTTAAAGGGAAAAGCTTATGAAGTGTATTTAAAACCAACTAAACTAAAAACCAAAACCAACCAAGCAAGACAAACCCAAACCACACACTGTTCTTCCACATAACACAACCCTTATTTAAGCTTATGTCCAGAACTGGGGCCAAACGCACACGAAGAAACACAGATGAGGCTGCAGCAACTTGTCAGATTGCGTTGGAAAGATCCTTAACTTTTTTAGATCAATCTATTTAAGTTAAGCGCTTAACTCCATGGATATAACACCCATTGATTAGCTGCTATTTTTGCTGAAAAGAGCCCCACAGCAAACCCTGAGAATAGCAGCAGGGCCAGGATTCCAAATGATTTTCAGTAACACGCCAAAAAAACGCGGTTAAAGATTAACTTCTTGCCTCCAAAAGCAAAGACACTATTTTAACTGTTAATCTACCAAACTGCGGTTACTAAAGAGACCTCTGGTTATCCATAAGGGAAACATATAGCACAATATAGGACAAAAACATACCAAATTATGCAGCAACTAGCAACACAGATTATTTTGGTGCTAACACTGTTTTGCAACATTTGGCAAAGATGGAAAAATAATCCACCCCCCCCGCTAACATGAGTTTTACTGTAAATGCTTCAGTTTTGGCCTTGCCATCCCATAGCAAAGAGCACCAAGGGATTGGCTAATCCACTTTCAGATAGATTTATTTCTATTTGTTTACCTCTCTTGAATTAATTGCAAAACTGTGCCCTGCCCTCCCCTGCCATTTCACTGCAGGAGAATAAAGGCTGTATCTCATTACACGGCTTAATGATAATCTTAATAATGCTGTCACCAAAACTAAATAAAAACCAGGCAGAAAATGTGCTATTGAGTGTGACAGTGTGCCCAAATAACGTGAGCAACCAAAGCAGTAATTAACACCAATTGGTTTACTTGACAGAATGAACAGAATATAAGCGACTTGCTATCATGATACAGTTTAAAGAAGGGGATGAGTTGGCTTCTCAGGGACTTGTTGGTGTTAGAGCAATAAAACAAAGAACATGATGAGAGGTAAAGCTGAAGCTAAAGAAACAATAAGGTCAGAATTCAATTAGCAGATAACAAGAGGATTTTTTGAAGATAGGATTGAGGGAGATTTTTCAAATGATGTACAGATTTTCTACAGGAATATCAACCTAAAATACAAATAAAAATACAAAGAACCCCCAGCACTAATACCACACAAAACTAATTCCTTCTTAGGCTCAGGAGTTGTTTTCTGTAACCTCAGAAGAGCCTTTTGCAAGGGGTAAATTCCCCTTTTTACAGGTCAGAAAGTCAGGGAAGCAAAGTATGAGAAGAGAGGACTTGTGTCAGCTGCAAATACTGGTTTATATCCATATATTTTGAATAAATAATAAATCCATATATTTTGAAGGATAAAAACTCCAGCCTGATGTTCACATTGTCTTTTGGGACCTGTAGAAGGGTTAAAATAGCACCTCAAACCACCCAAGTCTTCTATTACACGTTGCTGTTCTCTCAAAGCCCAACCTCCTTCCTCTCTACATGAAGCCCACACATATATCACTTTAATCCCAAATTCTATTTTAAGTCATTATGCATTTGGGAAAAAAATAACACAGAAAATAAATGTAAAAAGTTGTCAGTTGATGATTTATTTTTAAAGGTAATTTTAAAATGAACCTGTTATTTAAGCTTCTTGTTCGGGAACGCTGTTTATGGAACATCAGGTAACTTCTGGATAGGAACCATAACTACCCAGGTACCATTAAAGTCCTCAGATTAATATTCAATAGAGCGGTGACACTAGTGCCCAGAATTTCCTCATATTAATAATCTACTATATCAGAAATATCACAGTAACTACTACTGAGATCACATAGCTCAGATTCTGTGTGTTATACAGAAAATGTATCAAACTGCTGTGCAAAATTGTTGCAGGATTATTACGAAGTGCCAAGTCGGATGGTAAAGGCAAAGGATCGCATCTAAATTCTAAATCCAGACAAATTTAAGTCGTTTTCAAGGTTGAATGTGAATATACACTGAGTAACAACAGCAAACTACTCGGGAGTGAAACCACTGTGTAGTTAGGACCACATTTGTCAAGCAGGGAAAAATACAGGTAAAATAATAATAATAATAACAGCATCTCATTATTTCCTTTTCCACCTTTGAAAAGGTGAGTGACAGCACTATAATCTTCATATATACACACACTCAGAAAACACAGTTTGTCTCCAACCATAGTGAGCATCTCTAGGTATCCTGTAGGATGCTCTCAGAAAGAGTGGATAAAAATACCAATGAAACGTATTTTTTTTGGTTGGTTGTTTTAGTTGTTTGTTTCATGGGCTTTTTTTGTGTACGTGTGTTTCAGGATGTGTTTTTTCTTCATTTTGGGTCTTTTTTCCCCCCTCTTCCTTCCTTCATTTTGGCAAGTTTGGTTTGTTTTTGCAGAACGCACATCTTGTTGCACTATTTGAAACAGGAACGGATGCAGCATCTCTATTAACAGCACCTCCCGAGCTTACCCATTTCTAGTTTTCCAAACAGACTATTTTCTACCTGCTTTGGCTTTTCCTGTAATGAACAGATATAATCACTAACACCGTAAAATCACGCTCCCCATTTCCTTAGTTTTACATCGCAGCTATTACTCTAACACACAACAAGGCCAAGATGTAAAACCACAATTACACAATCTGCTAAAACTGGGAGAACTCTTGACCACTGAGCGCAGGTTCCCATCTTCCCTCTGTTGATAAAATTAACCCCCAAAAAAGGGGGGAATGAAAAGTTCATGGATTAATAGAATATGTTCACTGAAACACCTGAATCTGGTGCCTCAAGAAACACCGTGTCAAATCCTTAACAGGAGTGCTGCAAAGGAGGAATATCTCCTCCAAATGTACTCAGCTTCTATAGTGATTTAATGTTTTTTTTGACACATAGTGTTTGTTGAAAGTAGGATTTCATTGATTTCAAAAGCCACGCATGCACAACAGGATAAGGACCTTCAACAGAATCACAGAATGTCAGGGATTGGAAGGGACCTGGAAAGCTCATCCAGTGCAATCCCCCCATGGAGCAGGAACACCCAGGTGAGGTTACACAGGAAGGTGTCCAGGCGGGTTGGAATGTCTGCAGAGAAGGAGACTCCACAACCTCCCTGGGCAGCTTTTTCCAGTGTTCTGTTACCCTCACCGAGAAGAAGTTTCTTCTCAAATTTAAGTGGAACCTCTTGTGTTCCAGTTTGCACCCATTACCCCTTGTCCTATCATTGGTTGTCACCAAGAAGAGCCTGGCTCCATCCTCCTGACACTCACCCTTTACATATTTATAAACATGAATGAGGTCACCCCTCAGTCTCCTCTTGTCCAGCTCCAGAGCCCCATCTCCCTCAGCCTTTCCTCACACGGGAGATGCTCCACTCCCTTCAGCATCTTTGTTGCCCTGCGCTGGACTCTCTCCAGCAGTTCCCTGTCCTGCTGGAACTGAGGGGCCACAACTGGACAGAATACTCCAGATGTGGTCTCACCAGGGCAGAGCAGAGGGGCAGGAGAACCTCTCTGACCTACTGACCACCCCACTTCTAATCCACCCCAGGTACCATTGGCCTTCCTGGCCACAAGGGCCCAGTGCTGGCTCATGGTCATCCTGCTGTCCACCAGGACCCCCAGGTCCCTTTCCCCTACGCTGCTCTCTAACAGGTCATTCCCCAACTTACACTGGAACCTGGGGTTGTTCCTGCCCAGATACAAGACTCTACACTTGCCCTTGTTATATTTAATTAACTTTTTCCCACCCAACTCTCCAGCCTGTCCAGGTCTCTGGATGGCAGCACAGCTTCCAGTGTCAGCCACTCCTCCCAGCTCCATGCCATCAGCAAACTTGCTGACAGTCACTCTATTCCCTTGTCCAAATCGTTGATGAATATATTGAATAATATAGGCCCAGCACTGACCCCTGAGGCACTGCACTAGATACAGGCCTCCAACAGTACAAGAGGCAATGGATCCAAGTTGCAATTGGATAATTCCTCCTAAATCTTCAGAATTACAGTGATAAAGTGAAATCTCCATCCTTGAAGATCCTCCAGATTTGACCAGACGATGCTCAGATGTCTCTTCCCACCCGAATCACCGCACGGTGACACCACCTGCCACCATAACACACCCCAAGGGTGAACAACAGCCATTTATTTGTGTCCTGTGTACAGATGTGACAACTCCCAGTTATTTAAAGAATTACACACAAGTACATACGACCGCTAAAATGCCACTAACGGGTTAAAAAGATACTACCTTAAAAAAGAATCATTTTCTATCACTAGCCTGTCAGCCTTGTATGAACAATAAGCCTTTTCTTCTAAATTCTTTTATGTAGCAGAAAATTAAAGCTGAGTATTTTTACTTTGAAAAACGATATTGCCAAATAAGAGAACCTAGAAAGGGTTCCCGTGACATCTGAAAGGCGATTTTTTTTTTAAACTTGACATTTCCATCACACTGAATTCTTTAAAAGCTTTCCTGCATCTTTCCTCCAGTTCTCTGTTAGTTACCTCATTCTCCTTTTCCTCAGTTTTCCATTTACCCCAGAAATATCAGCTTATCTTCTTTTTCCAGATTCTTACTATTTAGCCATCCTCATTCCCTTTAATCTCTTCCTGGGACATTAACAGTAGAGGTAGAACAAAAATATCATAGCCTGGCAGTAGAAATAAACCGAAATAACACACCATCTCGCTAATCACTGATCACAGAAAAAGGGTGAGAAGCCTTAGCATCTCTCTAATTGCTAAATGCCTCGTAAATATTTACTAAATTGCAAACTTTCGCCATGAATCTTGCTGTGTCAAGATCCAGCATTGAGCTGAACTTTATCCTTAGTATCGCAGATCAGCGCCATTAAAGTCACACTGAGCATACAACTGAGCTTACGGAATGATTTAATCTGATCCTAAAGCAGAATTTCAGAACAGAAGTTTAAACTTGGCTGTAAATTCAAGCCCCACAACCCAAAACGCACAGCAAGTATCACAGAATCACAGAGTGTCAGGGATTGGAAGGGACCTGGAAAGCTCATCCAGTGCAATCCCCCCATGGAGCAGGAACACCCAGATGAGGTTACACAGGAAGGTGTCCAGGCGGGTTGGAATGTCTGCAGAGAAGGAGACTCCACAACCTCCCTGGGCAGCCTGGGCCAGGCTCTGCCACCCTCACCAGGAACAAGTTTCTTCTCAAATTTAAGTGGAACCTCTTGTATTCCAGTTTGAACCCATTACCCCTTGTCCTACTGTTGGTTGTCACTGAGAAGAGCCTGGCTCCATCCTCCTGACACTCACCCTTTATATATTGATCCCCATGAATGAGGTCACCCCTCAGTCTCCTCCAAGCTCCAGAGCCCCAGCTCCCTCAGCCTTTCCTCACACGGGAGATGCTCCACTCCCTTCAGCATCTTTGTTGCCCTGTGCTGGACTCTCTCCAGCAGTTCCCTGTCCTGCTGGAACTGAGGGGCCACAGCTGGACACAATATTCCAGGTGTGGTCTCACCAGGGCAGAGTAGAGGGGCAGGAGAACCTCTCTGACCTACTGACCACCCCCTTCTAACCCACCCCAGGTACCATTGGCCTTCCTGGCCACAAGGGCCCAGTGCTGGCTCATGGTCACCCTGCTGTCCACCAGGACCCCCAGGTCCCTTTCCCCTACACTGCTCTCCAACAGGTTGTTCCCCAACCTTCTGTGCAGCAGTAGGTACCTGTATTAAGATTACTCCCCTCGAGCTAGAACTTAAGCTCACACTAAGTCCTGCCCAGGTGCTAAGTACCTGTGGGATGAGACAAGATTCCAAAATATGACAGCTCTAAGTTCCCAAAAGAAGGAGGATGGGTGTGAGGAGGAGGGAAACCCCACGAGCAGAACTGGTCAGAACCCCCATCCCAGACACGGCCACACAGCTCTGAAAAGGGGTCTCACAGAACAACAGACTGGTTGGAGTTGGAAGGGACCTCTGGAGATCATCCAGTCCAACCCACCTGCTCAAGCAGGGTCACCAGAGCAGATCACACAGGAAGGTGTCCCTCTCTGGGCAGCCTGGTCCAGGCTCTGGCACCTCAAAGGAAAGAAGTTTCTCCTCATATTCAGATGGAACCTCCTGTGTTTCAGTCTGTGCCCGTTGCCCCTCATCCTGTCATTGGGCATCACTGAACAGAGTCTGGTCCATCCTCTTGACACCCACCCTGGAGATATTTATAAACATTGATGAGATTCCCCTCTCAGCTTCTCTTCTCCAGCTGAACAGCCCCAGCTCTCTCGGTCTCTCCTCATAAGAAAGATGCTCCAGACCCCTCAGTGTCTTCATAGCCCAAAGTGTCTCCATCACCACCATCCTTCCCTCCACTGCTGAGAGCAGCTGAAGCCAAGACCCAAATCACTGAAAGTCTAAGTCAAATGAAATTAATAGGAAAAAAAATATTTCTAAAGAGCTATAAATATTTCGTTTTGCTATGAGTGCAGAAAATTTACACTTCTCCTAAATATATATGTTAAAAGTATACCAATTCTTTTAATGGGATGCAAACTTTGGACTTCAGGATGCAAATTTTGGAGCTCTTTTTTTCCTTAGCCGTACCATAGACTATCAACAAGTTGAAGCCAGTCAAAATCCCACTTAAAACACTCACATATGTGCGATCTCTCCTTTCCTTCCACAACAGGACCCTGTTTCTTTCCACAGAGGCCTAGTGACCACCCAGATGAATCTTCTTCCCTTTCCGTATTGATTTCCCTTTGATGCTGCAAACTTCAGGGAAATAAAAGTTTCTAACAAAGCCTTTTCATGAATAACTATGCAAAGGACCATGATCTTGCAAATATACTTCTTTAATTAGAGCGTATTTTGTGGAAATGTTGAAGGGTAAGCATATAAAAGTGTCGGTGGCACTCACTCGGGAAGCCAGCTGGCAAAAATCCAGAGAAGGAATTACAAAAGGCGATACTTTATCAAATTCAGTCGCAGCATTTTCCAATGGGACATTTGTTAACATCCTATAGAAACTGCAAAAACCATCAGAGAGGCCCCGGGAATAATGCGGCCTTTCCATAACCCTCTATATTGTTCTCCCTGCTGCGCAACAGACACAAGAAGTTTCTCTACAGAAGCAAAACAACAAGGTCCTGCTGATGCTGAGATCGGGTTTGCCGCTGTGGAATAGAGTAATATAACTTCAGCGTGACACAAATCACAATTTAAATACATGGCCTGAAGTTTATCGGTGAGTGAACTTCGCAAGTCTTGCCTCAACAACCGATTAAATTCAGCCGGGTGTTTTGGCTTTGGAAGCTGCAGCAGGGATGGACTCGCCCGGCTGAAGCGGCACGTTACCTAACGCTGCTCAGAGGCTTTCAAGACCCAAAAGCCTGTTTTAACAACCACCCCCAACGCTGCTAAACTTAGAGAAGCAGAACACCACCAACAACTGCTGAATTTTTCTTTTTGCCAAGTTTTCCCTGTTCTTCTCCTCCTCTGGAGAAGAAAAGCTAACGCTAAACGGGGGGATTCTGCAAGGCCGTATCCCTGGTTACATCTCAGCACAGCCAAATGTCAGAGCTGTGTGACAGGATTGTCAGATTTGGATTTTGAACTCAATTCCACCTGTCAGAGGCTGGAACAGCTCTGCTATGGGGACAGGCTGGGCTTGTTCAGCTGGATAAGGCTCCAGGGAGACCTTATTGTGGCCTTTCAGTGCTTAAAAGGGGCCTGTAAGAAAGATGGGGACAGACTTTTTAGCAGGGCCTGTTGTGACAGGACAAGGGGTGATGGTTTTAAACTAAAGGAGGGAGATTCAGGCTGGACATGAAGAAGAAATGTGTTACAATGAGGGTGGTGAGAGCCTGTCCCAGGTTGCCCAGAGAGGTGGTGGATGAACCATCCCTGGAGACATCCCAGGCCAGGCTGGACGGGGCTCTGAGCAACCTGAGCTGGTGAAGATGTCCCTGCTCATGGCAGGGGTTGGACTGGATGACCCTTAAAGGTCCCTTCCAACCAAAAATATTCTATGATCTTTGCACACAGACAAGCACAAAGGTCAGAAGAAACTCTGCACGCTTCACTTGCTGTTACCAGAGTCAACAGGACACAATTCATGTCACGCTAAAGCAACAGTGCAGTCAACTGCATCCTACAAGAACCTGTGCTTCCTCCACCAGTTATTAAAACAAACCCACCTTATTTACATGCACAAATGACAAAACCACATTAATTTTTATTGAGTATCAGAGATTTTTTTTTTTTTTATAAAATAAAAGAAAAAATATTCAAACACACTGAACAAAATCGAAGGAAAATTCTCCCATTCCTGACCACCTGGCAACAAACAGCAACACTGCCATTTTTCAGATGTGAAAGCATTTCCAGCATTGCTTGCAACAGCTCAAGTGTTAGACTGAAAAAGTTATACCAGATAGTTAAGATCGGCATTATTTAGGACTCCTCCACGCAAGGCAAATGACTGTACTTAAAACCCCAGTGACGGCAGAACGTCCTGTTTCTAAGAGAAACAGCCTGAAAGATGAGCAGCGTCTCGAACAACAGGAACAACAGCACATCTGGCTCAGCTTCTCCTCCAAAAGGACCAAAATGCTGACAGCAATAGGCAGGTGGCACTTGTGAATAAACACAGAAAACAAATCAGTCAGCAATGTTCGCAATGGGCAGCGAGTGTGGGGGCACCTCCTGGCTCTACAAAATAACGATACGTGCCCCTCCCGGTGATCAAAAGTGCCATATTTGGCCACTTGGACCGAAAGGTGGGTGATGGTTTAGAAGCACATCGGTGTGGTTTCTTGTGACTGTTCCAAGGGCTGGATTTAACCTTTGGGAAGTGATACGGCATTCAAGACCTGCCTGGACACCTTCCTGTGTAACCTCATCTGGGTGTTCCTGCTCCATGGGGGGATTGCACTGGATGAGCTTTCCAGGTGCCTTCCAATCCCTGACATTCTGTGATACGAACAGACGTGATGCTCTCCCAAGGGACGGGTGCTGGTGCTCAGTTCTACCTACAAGTTGCCAAAGTATCTTCAGCTTAAGCATCCAAGTCCTCCATAATTTTCTCTCGAAGAATTAAAACCTGACTTCTCTAATAAATACTTGATGCTTCCTTTCACTGGAACACAAATCAAGAATTCAACGCGTTCACATTCAACTTTTTTGCTCATGTTTATGATTATTTCACATGCAAGACAACCGTTTATCAAGATGTTAACCCACGCAGACTTCACAAAGAAAACACTAGAATTTATAGGTGTTTTACAAATTAGTAAACTTGGGATTTACTAATAAAAAGTGTTTCTGAATACTGTGTCCAAACAGTAACCTTATCACGCTAGGAAGATATTCAGTGTTTATTTCGTTCCAGCACAAAATAAATGTTTGGGTGCTTTCTACAACAAAATAGAAAGCAAAACCAAAAGTGCTTTCAAAGACTTACTTACTGGACTTGGTGGTTATTTCCACAATTGCAACATTTTATCAGCTCTGTAACTGAACATATAAGATACGGATGCACATATGGTCTTAATTAAAGCAAGAAATCCTCTTTACTCCTGCAAAACGCTTTGTAACAGCCAGACCAGCACCTCAGCAGCCATTCAAAAGGTGAACACTGTGAACCTGTTTTCCAGCCCAAGTGATTATCAATTCAAAACTGTGTCATTATTGCCCAAAATTAAAATCTTTAGTGATCTTAATAGTGGAAAATAAAAACATTTGCTACTTGAAGGCCGCGATACAAACACCACTTACAGTGGGACTTAAGAAACCATACAAAACATTTGCAAAGGTTTTTTTAGCTAAAGAGCAGCATATATTGGGCTGACAGTCACTTAAAAATAGTTAAGAACAAAGCCATACATTATTGGTTTTGTTTTCCCACCTTGACTCCAACTGGTAATTTAAAGTGGCCATTACAAACATTTTACTTCAATCTTGCACCATTATAAAGGAAGAATAAAACAAACAAGCACTCTGGCAAGCAGAAGGTGCATTACTGTTTGCTGAAAAAATAATGATTTTTTAACCTACAGACTTAGCAAATTATGCAAAGTGAATTCCAACCCCCTCCTATCCACAACATTGAGAATAAAAACAGATATTAACCCTTCCACGTTGAATTCGGGACTATCTCAGCATATCCTGCGATGAGTCAGCCCAGCCGTATTTTCCTCGTATCTTCCTTCTGTACCCATGTCCAAAACAAAACCAGTGCTACATGTGTTTTAGTCCAAACACTACTCAAACAAATGCATCTCCCTGTAGGTTAAAGTCCCACTTTCTCAAGGGCTGGAGTGTGTTTTGTACCGACCGAGTGCCAGGTTATCTCGCTAGAAATCCTCCTGCCACCATCACACGGTTGTCCCCGAAGATTTTCATCACTAGTTTTCTTTTCACAGCTTATATCCCTGCTATTATTCCTACATTGGTTGGAAAAGACCCTCAAGGTTATCAGGTCCAACTATTAACCCAACCCTGGCACTAAACCATGTCCCTAATAACCTGATCTCTGCATCTTTTAAACCCCTCCAGGGCTGGTGACTCCAGCATTGCCCTGGGCAGCCTGTTCCAATGCCCGACAACCCTTTCTGAGAAGAAATCTCTCCTAATATCCAATTCTTTCTTTCTCTTTAGGACATCTGCTGAAAGGACACCTTGAACAGAAATTATGAAGCGAAACCTCCTCCTGATCTCATCTTTTCTGTTGTCACCAAGTGTCACTCTGCATCCCACGGAAACAGTCCCTCAGTGACAGATCCAGGGGCACCTGGTCCTTCAGAATCTACTGAAGTCGCTTCTTGCATCTGCAGGTTTTGTCTGAAAGCTCATTTTTCTCCTTTTAATAATGTTACAGTTCCATAACACGAGACAGTAACAGCATTTAGTTATTATGTTTAAGATAAGCAACTGCTTGATTTAAAGGTATTGAAAAGAATCCATCACTGGCAAAACAACTGATGTAGTGACATTTTTAAAACCACTCTGCTCTCGCAGCTCACTCGCCTGCCAGAATGATGCTAAACAGGTAATTTATAACAAAATGCAGCAGTAACAGTACAAGTAAATACAAGAATGAGACCTGGACACATTCCTGTTTCAAAACTGCCAAATTTGATTCCTCCTTTTTATTCCCCCCCCCCCCCCCCCCCCATTTTTATCCTTGTTCTGTCATGAGATGGTTACAAAAGTGGTGGCAACTGTTGGGCACCAACAAATCTGAAATCCTCATAGAAAGGAAAACCCACAACTATCATAATACTAACAGTGAATGTTCTTTGTAATATTAGTTTAAGTGGTGTGTCTAAGTTGTTAGTATCCTTTCTAACATGGACAGCAAGAATCTACTGAAGCGTTTCAGATTCCTTATGGAGCAGGAAAAACACGCATTTGTATTTCAGAGCACAGTTTGCATTAAACTGACAGTTTTATCATGATAATCTAAAGCCAGAAACAGTCGAGTATTCAATCCACTCTGACATTAATAAGAATATTTCTTGGGTTTTTTAGGTTTCACTTTCCTTCTCCATTACACTCCAGCACTGCCTTGACATCTTTAATCCCAACACAAGGCGGAATCTTCCAGAAACACACAAGATTATGAAACGTGAGGAAAAAGGAGTCCCATAACTACGTCCTCATGATAAACCTGATTAAACAAATCCACTTAGAATCTCATCCCACTGTGGGTACGCACAGACTTCGGCACAGATGCAAATTGTTTTACAGTTCTGTTGTAAACCACCCCCTTCTGGGACTGTTCAATTCACGTCAATGTGTAATTAGCAAATGAATTGCACTGTAGATTGCATTCATTATTCTTTTTTTTCCCTTTAATTCCCCAACTCCCACCCCCCACTTCCAAAACTCTCAAGTCATTTTCAACTTACTGATTCTCAACAAAATCAGCTTCATATCATTAAAAGTCATGAGATTGTAAAGATGTTTTCCCCTTCCTTCCCCTACTGATGGGTGACACACAATTCACACGCTGACATACGATCAGTGCCTTTATATTATGTTTCAGTACCTTCATAAGGTCACTTTTACTATAATAAATGTAAATTGCTGTCAGTTAACCCCCTTTAGAAATTCTCAGATTAACTATTTTGGCAACTGTACCTTCTCAAGGATTGCGCCAGGTCACCTGTAGGATAAATAAGTAAATTCCTCCTTTTACCTCAATAGGATGTTCTGCCTTTAATTCCGGAGCTGTGGAAACAGCCCTGGTGTACTTAGGCTATTTTATTTGTTATTTTTCATGCAGCTTCTCCCTTAAAATACAGCACAACATTCACTCAAAGGTTTTTAAGCATTTGTTATGAAGAAGAAATGAACATCTTGGGTTTATGAAGCAGAGCTGCTGTAGGGCAGCGGTGACCCTGTATCAGACACAAGATCCAGACCTTCCTAAATTCTAACAGGGACTTAAACATTTAGAATGTCTCTCCTGATCTTATGCTATTTTAGCCACTTGAGCAGGACTTAGTAAATTTTAGCTTTAGTTTACAAGAAGTCCCATAAGTCTCTTTTAATTTGCAATGCTTTTGTGAAGGTTTATTGATGCCGAGATCCCTTATAACCATAAAAGTTCCTTTCTCTCCAGGTGGTAAATATTGGATCTTTCAATGTGCTTGGCTGAAGTGAATATAAATGATTAAACATCTTCTAGGGAACGCATGAAATACTGACCACACTTTTCACAATAGATACTCCTATCTCCACCATTACTAGGAAATACCGTCAATCCACAGCTCAAGCAAACCTTAGACTGCAAAACACCTTCAAAACCTCTGCTCATTATTCTCAACTTCACCAAACCTTTCTGATAATTAGATCCCCAGTAATCACATATACGTGAATTCACAGGTATCTACTGATGGTATGTAAATATTCAAACGTATATACAAATCAGCTCTTCCAGACAAAAAGCATGCAGATTGTTAAATGCATGGTTGGAACAACTACGTATAAAATTAACACCTTCATAAATATTCTTTTAATATTACTTCAGAGAATATGTGTTGATTCGTCTACATGTCCACTGTAATATTGTTCATTGTGGCAGAATTTCTTTCTGACAAGTGTGAAGATGGAAAACTGGTCCATCTACCCCAAAAAGAGCTGGAGATACATCTTGACTCCCAAAGGCCGGGAGAGGACCAGGCTTTGCAAATCATCGATAAACAGGAAAGTTTAAAATGCCCCCGCTGGTTACAGCGGCCAAGGAAACAGAGAGATAAGTTTTATTGAGAATTCTGCTGGGAATCCCCAAGGACAAGTCAGGAAGCAAAAGTTGGGGGAGAGCACGGAGGGGAATAAAAATCAATAGATCACTTTCTACCAAGAAAATCCAGAGGTTCTGCAGCAATAGCAGAAAACAACGGGCAGGCCCAGCTGAGCTGTTATGAGAGATGACTTGACTTTAAACAAAACCATCAATATACAAACGGTAACCTCAGCTTGACATTCACGAAATATTTGTTTCCTACAAAACCGCCCTGAATTTTTGTAAACATTTTTAAAAGTTGCATACACAGTAGCTTTTGACAGATCAGACACCCTTCATTTGGGGTTGCTCTTCTATACAAAATACGGCCTGCAGGATCTTATTTGCCCATCTGTCAGGCTTTAAATATTCTAATAAAGGCTCAGAAGAGAGTAATAGTTCTTCCTTGCAAAAAGAAATCAGCAAAAAAAACCCTCATTTAAAAAAACACTGCATTCTTAGAATCAAAATCTACCATATATTTCTTCAGATTTAACTCCCAATAAATTTTCTAGATAATAGAATTCCAGTTTCTAGTACAGCCAATAATTTTTAATAATGGGGGTTTCTTTTTTTATAAATCACGCTTTATTATCTTGTACAAAGGAAAATAAGCTGCGGCACTTCCATGCAAGTGATCATTCTGATAACACACTGAATAAATCCTACAAATTTGGCCCAACACCATGCACAGAACTCTCTCTGCTCACTGGACTAAAGTTCTATTTTCACTGTTACCCACTATGTTACACAGTAGCAGCTGCTACTCAGAGCACTCCACCATATAGGACTCACTTTGGTGTTTCTGTCTTACAGCAAACATTCTAGAAACACAAAAAAGGTCAAAACTATACCGCAGTAGACCACGCGAGGCATATTTTTACTTGGATCTATTTAGATGCTACTTACACCATCTGCATTTGTCACATCTATGTCCATCTTACGACTTAACCTCTCCAAGTAAAAATAAAGCCAGATCCCGTCAAACTCTGGCAAAAGTAGAATTTACAGAAGAGTAATATTTGGTCTTTAAACACCTAACTAGGCTTGCTCATTAGGTCTCTCTTCCCTTCTCTTATTTCATCCTCGAAGATTCCTGCTCATTTCTGGATATACTTATGAACTGGGATATAGGAACACATACAACCACCCAACCAGGTGGACACAGACCCATCCACTTCATTATGAGAGCAAGAACTGCCCAGAAACAGGATGGAAAGTTCAGAGCAGGTTGGGAGTCCATAACAGACCCTAAATCTATTCCCCCTCCCACTATCAGTCCCCATATGGGCTCAGCAGCTCTCAAGCCAGGAGCTGGTACCCTCTGCTGTCCCTCAAACAGGCAGGAGCACTTGGGCACCAAAATTATCCGAGGGAGGACATGAGGACAGGCTGAGAGAGCTGGGGTGTTCAGCTGGAGAAGAGAAGCTCCAGGGAGACCTTATTGCGGCCTTTCAGTGCTTAAAAGAGGCCTGTAAGAAAGATGGGGATGGACTTTATAGCAGGGCCTGTTGTGACAGGACAAGGGGTGATGGTTTTAAACTAAAGGAGGGGAGATTCAGGCCGGACATGAGGAAGAAATGGTTTACACTGAGGGTGGTGAGAGCCTGTCCCAGGTTGCCCAGAGAGGTGGTGGATGAACCGTCCCTGGAGACATCCCAGGCCAGGCTGGACGGGGCTCTGAGCAACCTGATCTGGTGAAGATGTCCCTGCTCATGGCAGGGGTGGCACTGGGTGAGCTTTGGAGGTCCCTTCAACCCAAACTATTCCACGATTCTAGGATTCTTCTCCTTCCCAGCCCTACGTTCATCCACAAGACACGTCCCCTGGGCAGGGAGGAGGAGGAGGAGGAGGGATGAGCCACATCTTCCCCTCCTGATCCACACAGTGGGTAAAAACCTAAGGAAGAATGTTGAGAGTCAGGCCTATCTTTGCTTTTCCTATTTTTTCTTTTTTTAAAGGAAAATGTTAAATCTTGTGGACAGAAACACTTCACAAATAATTCGAAGTAATCCATCCGAAATTCTCCACTGGGTAGGGTTGAATAATGGACAAATTCTCTCCCCAAGTTCACATTTCCAAATCCAGGATTGCCTGAAACTGGATTCTTAATGGAAAAATACAATACTAAGCAACAACCATGGTGGTCACTGCCAATAGCTCTTCCAACTCAAAAGTTAGAGGAAAACAGAGGTGTACTTGCTGACACATCAAATATTTAAGATGCAACACACATACAAATTGCAGGCTAGAACTAATTTGCAACCATTTTCACGTTCGAATGATGACTTTTACAAGACAGTAAAACTCATAAATTAAGCCTTCTGTGACGGAAAAACAAGCTTCGCGCAGTTCAACCCATCTACCAGGCAAATGGGAACGACTTCACCCACCACTGCCGACCCAAGGAGGGAGTTGCATTCCTCTCAGCTTCCGCTTCCTCAGCATTTTAGTTCCATATCACTTTATGGAAACAAAGCACGGACCCGTTATCTGGAGCCTTATTTGCACCGTTGTGATTAAATTCTGAAAGACGACGTGTGGCGTCGATCACGCGGCATTTGCCCGATTATCTCAGAAAGTAGTATTTGCATTTCTGAATATGGAATTGACAAAATGTAGGTCGACTTCAGGGTTTTTTTTAAAAGGCATTTTAAACCTCTGAACATTTTATTTAAATCACTGCATTAAAGCAAATGTGAATTTGAGATGACACGTGCTATGAAGAAATGATAATTCTGCAGCTTATAGACATGGGACTGAATATTGGGTATTCATGAAAATTATCATTCATGTTACTGTCAACCCCGTTCAGTTTAACTGCTCCCCTAAATCAAACCTTGGGTTACTACAGGTTACTACAGCCTCCCTGGAACATAAAACCTACTGTCTGGTTCCTCTGGTTTCATGTAACAACTATGTCACTAGTTAATGATTTAAAATTTTACCCTCTGTGAGCAATTCACATTCCAATGTAGTGCTGAAGTGGTTTCCACATCCTTTTTTCCTTAATGCTGCTTGGAAGTTGAAATTCTGAAGTTAATATTTTAAAAATGTGTTGAGATAATGTCTCAGGAACATTAAAATATCATCCAGTGCTCTGAATCTTGATGATCTAATGGCAAATAATATTCTCAATATTTTCAAAATGCTTTTTATTGAAGACACACTTAAAGACATTTCTTTTGGCCTTTAACCTGAGATCTTAAGAACTTGTTAATTTAAACAATAACAAATACGGGTCTCATTGCTGCTTGTTTCTGATATTATTTGAAAGAAAACAAGGCAAAAAAGTTTGCAAAAACATCCTCAGGGAACCACACTGTTCATTAAAGAAATAGAATGGTTTAGGTTCCACTGTGAACCTTCTCCAAACAATCTATTGCAGAAGAAAATACTCTTCTGTAAGGGCACTAAAACGTTCAGTTACTCTAAAGAGCTGAAAATAGACACTCAAGCTGACAGATAAATTTTGTAGAAGTCAAGAAAGATGCATCTGAAGAGATAAAAACCAGCACCGCAACCTGAAGGATCCGGTACCTGGAGAAGGACTCGACTATTTTTACGCTACTGCTCAACCTGGCACATGGAAACAGCCAAGACTTTGCATCGGTTACGGGGATCGAATTAAAACACGCAGGTTAAAAATGGACATTCGCTTGTTTGGAAGTTACCCATCCACGATCACACCCTGCGCGTTTCGCTCCCTGCAGAGACCTGTCAGCACCGCACTGTTTTCTGTAGATTTAACTGTATAGATTTCACATTAGGGGTCACTGTTCTACTAATTAATAAGAATAAATGCCTTCGTTATAAAATAAACGGTTGATTTTATCGGCAGAACTGATAATACTGAAACTCAGATTTTCAGTTGGATAGTTTTTCTTTATGTGTTTTTCTCAGTCGCTCACATTTATCGCTGATACAACAAACCCCTTTTCACACACATAACTTGAAATTAACATGGTGGCTTAAAAGTCTTGTTAACGCTTCCAATTTCCAGAAGCACCAAATGACCACAACACAAAGTATTTCTGTGAAGAACTACTAGTTGCATGACTTTAAAAACTAACAGGATATTAAATCCTCCACTAATTCAGTGCTCAAAATATATTTAATCACCTACGTATCGCTTCCAATAGGGAGAACGCAAGTTTCTATTTCCCAGAACTAATTTAACGCCGCAGGTAGGGACCAAAATCCTCCAGGGGCACGAACACCGTGGGCATTTGGGAGCAAACACTATAATACCAATAAAATATGATTGTAGCAACTTTCCATGCTCAGCTTTCCTTCTGACAGACAAATACAGTGCACCACCGTGTGGCAACATATTAGGGAATGGTTCATGTACCAAGATCTGTTTTTTTCCACCTTCTGAATTTTTTCCTGTTAAAACTAAACGTTAACAATTCAGTCTTAGTGTTAATAAGCTTCTCTTTAACAAGTTGTGACAGCTTCCCCTATGCAAAAAGCTATTTTTTCATACATCTGGATTAGCAAGAAACTATTTGTGTGGTTTTATTTGTAAAACGCAGTTATTTAGCTAAAAACAGCGCTGCCCCGTGAGCAGAGAACAGCTCTGTTCCTGCCAAACGCGCTCCCTTGCACAAGAGAAATTGAGCATAAGCATATACTGTAAGGCAGACTCCTTTTAAAGCATAAATACACTTTAAAAAAACCCAAAACAAGCTAAATGCTGCATCACAGATGATTAAAAGCTTAAAAAAAATCTTGGAAAAAATAATAAAAATCAAACACTTCGAGGTATACACATGAATTATTGAGCAGTTGCTCAGCTACTGTAAAACTGCTTCTCTCGAGGTAAACAAGAAAAATATCTAATTTTTTTCCACGAGAAACACCACCAGAAGGTCCCAAAAACCCAGAGAAAACTCAGACTCCGAAGCCACTTAGTTCCCTGGAACATATTTCTGCAGCCAAACACTAAACTCGGAGAAAAAAAGGTAGTTTTCATTGCACTGGGCAGCCTTTGCTCACACAGTTCGGTGCTGTTGCAATTCCCTGTATTACAAAATTTCAGCAGCCGGGCTCCGGTGATTTCTGTGTTTGTTTAATAAAGAGTTAATTCATCAGGCCTTAATATATTTGTTAGCCATTTTGTACGAACCCGAATTTGCGGCAAAGACTCACTTTAAACATCAGTCTCGCAGCAAGAAGCTGATTGTATTCACCAGCTCGGCTTCGGGCTCTCTCGTAGCTCACCGGACCTAAAGCCTTTGCTAAAACTGTTAGGAAATCTAACAGAAAATGGGGTGATGTGATACGTGGCCACAAAGGAAGGCAGGGAGCACGAGGGGTTTTCACAAGCTCCGCACCTGGAGCTGTGGGAAAACCTGTAGTAGAGGAGGAAAGAGCGAGGAGCCCGCGACCGAAAAACCTGCAATTCCTTTTCTGCAAAAGTTGTGATTCGAGTCTCGCCGCAGAGCACATCGTCAATCCAAAGCATGCACTTTAACCACATTAAATACATTAATCCAGCTCCTACACTGAGGCCATGCTGAAGTTTCCTCCCATCTCCAACTCCAACCACTCTCCCTCCCCTCTCCCCCAGCCCACCCTTGCGAACACGCAGCCCGAAAAGCCCCCGCTGTGCAATTAAGACCCTCGTGATTTTCTGCCCAAGACAAACCAATGGCAAGAACACAATGCATATTATGCAAGTTACTGCATAGTTATGCAAGTTAAATGCACGGGGGTTTTTTTTGCTACGCGGCATCGCTCGCTGGACTCCGAAGACACTTGTTTGATGCGGATGCTCGCTCGCATTTTGAGCTGTCAAATTTCCCTCTACTTGTCTCAACTGTTTGTTATTTATTTTTTAACACTAAAACTACAACCACCTGCTAACAACATTAACAAAGTCCTTACCGAACATCCAACAATATAGGCTGCTAAGACCACAACAACATCTGAGCACGGTATCACGTACGTCCACTCCAAACCAGGAGGCATCGCAGCCAAAGCACCAGCACCTTGTTTATCGCCGATACCCCACGCTCGGCATTGCCAGAACGGAGCCAAGCATCAGAAATCTCTTGAGATAAACAAGGCCTCGCGGTGGAAGCATCACTTCACA
Source organism: Streptopelia decaocto (assembly GCF_964273445.1). Classification (NCBI taxonomy): domain Eukaryota; kingdom Metazoa; phylum Chordata; class Aves; order Columbiformes; family Columbidae; genus Streptopelia; species Streptopelia decaocto. The sequence goes on from NC_138655.1 coordinate 158,979,436, forward strand.
AGTGATACGAATTAAAGAGGGCTACGTGAGCACTCCCGTACTGAGAAAAAAACTGCACAATTTTTCGTTCAAACACACCCCAACCTGATGGCTGTTTTTCTTATTAATCTACCTCCTTCTGCAACCAGCGTTGGTGAGATGAGGAGACAGAGATTTCCCTCACAGCCCTTCAGTCCAAAGTAACAGGGAGCAACTTCTCCAACGATACAGGACCCCTCGCTATTTACAAGCCAAGCCACACAAACATCAAAGCTTTCTGCATACTAAAAACATCAATTTTAGGGGGAGATACACCAACCTACCCTTTTTAGAAGACCACTCGATGTCTATTACCAGGCAACACCACCACACGCTCTACTTCTAATTTCTGTCCTTTCTCCCCTTTTTACCAGCACTGCCTGTACCAAAGCACGAACCCAACACCCAAATAACTTCCAAAATCCACACGCAGCTCCCCAGAACTGGAACCCCACCGCTCACCCCCCCTTTCCACTTACAGCCCAAAACTCCTCCGAGCTTCCAAAAGGAAACAAGGTTAAGGGCAACTGTCAACCTCTGGACTTCGGAGGAGAAAGCAGCTCCTTTGGCCAGGCCGGATTCATCTTATTTTAGAGGAAAACGCAATCCAAGCGTGACGCCTTGCGCAATCAACAACTATTTATCTACCAAGTAAATAGAGCCAGCTTTTCAAAGTAGCCCGTGTTTCTTTCCCAGGCGCACAAGTGTCCTCCAACAAACCTGAGAGCTCCCCAGATTCTTAAATGCAAAGCCGGGGGAAATAGAGGAAAACAAGGAGAAGTCACAATTATTATTATTTTTAGAAAATCTTTAAAGCTAAGACTTCAAAACCTCCTGACACATGCAGAACTGGTATCCTTGAAGCAGGGCACAAAGTGACAAGCTCACAAAGTCCTCAAGAGACAGGAGTATTTTAATTTAAATAACTGATTAAACCCGATATTTAAACACCGTAACAAGTTCCCAGCTGCATCCCAGCAAAGCAGCTCCAGAGAGCTTCATGCAAATATCTTCCCCCCACAAAAGAAACAACCAAAAAACCACCAACCCCAACAAGCCCTCCTCTGTTCCCAGATTATACAGTGGCTGAAGAACGCAAGTTGCTACTACGTGCATTTTTAAGAAGCGATTTGCAGAAATTTAAAAGAAAAATAAATAAAAGAGGAGAAAGAGGGAAGGCTGCTCACCTTTATCCTGAGTGCAGGACAGGATCTCCTCCTCTTTGGGGTTAGTCACCTGGGTGATAATGGACGGGTTGTCCATGGAAACAGAGTGAGATTTCACCTGGCTATTTCCCTCCCGGAGGCAGGCTTGTGTGCGGGGGGGTGGGGAGGGGGGTTGTTTGTTTGTTTAAAAATCAATATGCAGATTTGTAGTTAAAAAAAATAATAATAAAAAACTCCTCCAGGAGCGAAGCCAAGATGGGGTGTGGGGGGGGGGGGGCACCGCGCACAGGGGCCCCTCCGGTACCGCTGCCACCGCCGCCTCCAGGCGCCAATTCTCCACGGGGAGCGGGGGGGGGGAGGCGAATCAACCCCCCCCCTTAACAAAAAATAATAAATAAGGACTCCAATTCACCCTTCCGGGAAGCCCTGGCAGCGCTCCCCCCGAGACCCCGCCGGAGCCGCCGCCTCCCGAGGCGGGGGAAGTGCCCCCGGCCCCTCCGCGCCGCCTCCCCCCCGCCTCACACCGCCCCCCGCATCCACCTGAGCCGCCCCGCGGGGCCTCCCCCGAGCGCGTCCCCCGGCACAGCCCCGCGCTCCCTACATACCCCCCCGCCGCCGCCCTCCTCCTCCTCCGCGCTTATCTCATCCCCGCGCCCCCTCACACCTCCCTCCCTCCCTCCCCCCCACCCCCCTTCCCGCGGGCAGCGCTGCGGGCTCGGCGGAGCGACGCCCGGGCCGCCCCCTCCTCCTCTTCCTCCCCCCTTTCCCGGGTCGCCGCTGCCGCCGTGCGCGGAGGGAAGCGCGGTGCGGAGGGGAGGAAGGGAGGGGAAAGGGGCCGAGCCGCCGCTGCGCGCCCCGGCCGCGCTCCCCGCGCTGCGCCACAGCCCCGTCGCCGCCGCCGCCGCGCTCGCAGCCTGTCAGCCCGCCCGGCGCGGCCCGCGCCCCGCCCCGCCCCGCTCCGCCCCCGCGCCGCGGGACGCTCCAACATGGAGGCGGGGAGCGGGCAGCGCCCGGGGCCGCTGCGCGGTAAACAACGGGGCGGGGCCACGGCGGGGGCGGGGCCACATGGGGGCGGGCACACAAGGGGCGGGGCCAGGAGGCTATTGTCGTGGCGTACAAAAGGCTTTTCTCTCTGCCGCCGGGAGGGGGCGGGGCCGGGGGCGGGGCCACGGCCACGGGGAGGGGGCGTGTCCAGCGCTCCATGGCGGGCGAGCCGCCTGCGGGAGGCGGGAAAAGGCGTTAGCGCGTCACGTCCATGCTCGGCGCTGTCCCGCGTCAGCGCTGGGCTGGTTTCCTTCAGAAACGGGTATAAACTGCCTGAGAAGGAGCTGCGGTTAATGAGGAGTGAAATATTTTCACAGGTGGCCATGAAGTTTGTTGTTTTTTGTTTGTTTTTTTTCTTTTTTCAGAGGCGAGTGTGTCACTAGAAGGTACCGAGGGCAGCATAGCCAGCTTCTCTCAGAGAAAACACCCTTTTATTTTTTTTTTTAATTTTTTTTTTTTCCTAGAGCATCTTTGAAGGCTTCCCAGCAATTCCCAGCACTGCTGTTCAATGGCCACGTCAGGAGATGGATCCAGCTCCTCCTGCCCTTGCCCAGGGTCTGGGGCGCGATGGTGGGGAAGGAAAACCAGCTCCTCCGTGGGGCTGTCAGTTTAAAATTAAATTAAATTAAAAGGGCGAACCTTTAAGTAAGTGTGTTGGTGTTTTTCATGTAAATGAGGAATTGCAACCCCCTTTCCTAAAAAAAACATATATTTCTAATGTATATACAAGCCTCTATTGCAACCTTGCTACAGAAAGGACAGATATCATTTTAAATTCCATTAACCGAATTGAGGAAAATCCTTCCGTAGCTGGCATGGACCCAGGCAGTGTGAATTGTAGTAATATTGGTTTCAACTCTCTTATTTTCCCTGAAAGAGAAAGCCACTGCCTGTCTGCATTTTTAAAATGTATATATAAATATGTATGTGGCTCTGAGCGGTTTTACCTAACGTTAGCAAAAATCCAGCATTTCGACCGCCAAGCTAGGTTGCAGAAATGAGCATTTTGTTTAATTCCAGCGGCAGCTGTTCTCATTGCGGTGTTTTCCCTTAAAGGGAGCCCAGCAGTGAGGAGTTTCTAGTCTGCGGTGGTGCCACATCTACTTTCCGGGGAAAATTACTTGATTCTGGGGCTTTATTTCACTCTGGGTGAGTGTATTGCGATGGTCAACACATTGAAACAAGTTGAAATTGCTGCACTTGTTTGACGTGGAAAAAGTCTTTCAAAACCTGGCTGTGTCTTCTCTCACAAAACTAACACTCCCTAAGCAGCCGTACATGCAGAGATACCTGTATTGCAAGTTTCTGAGACTTGATTTTTAGGTTTGCCCGTCCTGCTCTTATGACAAACGCTTTGCACAGGGAATGAGCGCGATGCCACTGCTTGCATCGCATCCAGTTGTGCAAGTCCCGACCTGCTGTTCAGCTTTGGCATCTCAAGAGGAGAGTCTCGCAGCTGCAAACAGTCCCTCGCAGGTTAGATCGGGCACAGATGAACAGGAGTTTGTACATGTCGGCTGATGGAATCCGTCCTGCTACCCGCGCAGGTTGGTAGCTCCTGCTCCTAAGATGTTACGAGGCTTTATCAGAGCGCTGGCTGTGTTGTAATCCAGCAAGTGCTTGATCTTTTACCCGCCCAGGCACTGGAGGCATTTTTAATTATCTGTGGGTTGATTTGCATAGAAGCTTCTGCTGAAACAATAAATTCATACCTGTGTTATTATTGGGTATGAGTTTCTGTATCAACATTTGTATTTGGATAAACCGAAGGAGCTTCCTACTAGCGTTAAGACAAAGGGTTTGCTTCAGAGCAACTTTGAGAATCGTCCAGCTCCAAATACATCTTCAGTTCTGTGCAAGGAAAGGGCAATTATAACATGTGGTAGGAGAATCATAGAATCATTTTGGTTGGAGTAGACCTTCAAGATCATCAATTCCAGCCATAACCTAAATTTAGCACTAAACCATGTCCCTAAGAACCTCATCTATACGTCTTTTAAACACCTCCTGAGAGAATATGTGTTCTAATGCCTCTTTTCTATGCAGGGATGAGGAGATACAAACATCTTGTTTGATGAAAAGCTCAACAAATATGATACTCACCTTGAGCCAATGTGTTATGCCTGGTTTAAATCTTGGTAAGATTGTTTTTGCAATTTATGACGTAAAACTGTGGTCGAACAGCTCTCTGTTTATCACCTTATTGAGGAATTTTGTGCTTTAGTTTAGAGGGGGAACTGCTATTTATGGTGATACATAAAGTGGAAGAGGGGTGAAAAAACACACCGGGGGGGACATCTCTCCCTGGGCTTGTCTCTTTGCTGCTGTGACACCACCTCCCTCACCCCTCCAGTCGAAGGTGAGGAGCAGAAAAGCCAAATATCGACAGCACGCTGGGAGCTGGAGAAAGTCCATGGGTGGAGCAACGGGGAACAGGACGGAAGTTTAGGAAGTTCAGCTGAACTTGTACTCCCATTCCTGTACTGGCTACAAGACAGAATCGAGCAATCCATACTGTTTCCTCTCTGCTTTTACCTCAGAGACACTGAATTTTGCACACTGTCTTCTATCTATGTTTCTTTACATGCTACGTGAACTAAATCCTAAATAATCCCCTAGAACAAGTGAATGGTTTCATCTCCATGTTATGGAGAGGAGGTGGAGGTGCTGACAAAACAATACTTTGCAGGAAATTGCGGCACGATCTAGCAGGAGATCCAGGTTTTCATCATGACCCCTGACATCTCTCCTTGCCATTAAAACGTGTCCCCCTTTCAGTGCCATAGGATGTTTTATAATAGAGGGGGAAAACTGTTCTTTAGCAGAGCTGTTCTACATTAAAAGGAAGCATTTATTTTCATTGATATCAGCGCAGTGAAGGCTTGACCCTGGGCCCACAATGTGAGTTTTATCCTTGACTTTAATGGAAGAACAATCAAGGTCTCATGATATTACATCCTAAAGAAAGGAAAATACTGCAGTTTGTATCAATAAGATAAATGTCTCATAGCGTAAGCCGCTATATTCTTACGATAAGCAGTTTATTAGATTGATTAGATGTCTTCGCTTCAGCTATTAATCAGTTTTGGCAGCTGTTTATTGCTTTGTGTACTTCAACATAATGGAGATTATTCCTTAATTATCTCATTGCAGTTCATTCATTGTTTCCTAAATAGTGCCATTACAATGGTAAATTGCCACAGTAAAACAGTGTCAATGCAAAGTTATGGAGTTCCCGTTTTATGATGCATTCATAAAGTAAAACCAATCTACTTTAAAAAAGTGAGCACAATCTACTTAAAACGTAGCTGTGATTTCAGCGCAGTGACCTGTTTGATGTGGCATAAGAGATTTTTGACGAGAAAACAACAGCGCATTAAGTGTGCTGGGACTCTGCTTTTGCCAAAGTAAAACACAGCGTATTCCGTTGGGGTATATATGCATAGCAGAATTTATTAAACTAGTACTTCTCTGATCACTTTCATTTTCACCAAATGCTGTGAATTCCAAAGATTTTGTGCCTTTGAGTAAGATGTATTTATTTCTTTTTGCCTGTGCAGAAAGAAATGGGAAAAGTCCAAGCAATACTATAATTCAGAGGTTACTGTTGTCATTGCACAGAAGGACAGAAGAGTACCAAATCAAGCAGAAGATGATGGCTGCTTTCAGGATCATCTTCAGCACTGGCAGCAATGCAAAAATTAGCAGTTGCATAATAATTTCCACTTTAAGTCCCTTTTTCAGTCAACTGTAACTGTACCTAAGTTTAGCATTATGAGTCGCCTGTTTCAGGCTGAGTCGTTTGGGAGGAATCGGTATTACTGGCAAGTCGAGAGAGATTAACGAAACCCGCTTTCAAAAACTGTAACATCAATTGTCTCCCTTCTTGCTCCCCAATAAACGTTTTGTTGGGTAAAAATCAATGTTGGGTTCTCGTTTTTTTATTGTTGTTTGGTTTTTAATCTCCTTGACTTTTCACTGTGCATATCATAGTAGAAAATGTGTGTCCTTAGCCTGGGTTAAAGGTGAATGGGATTTTTATTAACAGGGACAATTTATGTTCAGCTCCACATTCCTACAGCCTCCTAAGCCAGAAATGTTCATTAAGGAACCCAACTAAGGTGAAGCCTGATTGTGCCAGATGCCAGACACCCACATGAGAAACGATGCCTGAAAAGCGCTCAACCCAACGTGACATGAACATGTAATTAAAATGCCTGGCTGTGATTTTGGTACCGGGTTGAATTCAACCGATGACCAAGAGGTGGAAGGCTCCGTAGAGCTCATCACCTGGTAACCTACAAGTGACATATCTGGTCCTCTCTAATTGCAGATGATGCATCTGAATGGTTTCATCTCCATGTTATGGAGAGGAGGTGGAGGTGCTGACAAAACAATACTTTGCAGGAAATTGCAGCACGATCTAGCAGGAGATCCAGGTTTTCATCATGACCCCTGACATCTCTCCTTGCCATTAAAACGTGTCCCCCTTTCAGTGCCATCTGCTAATTGCAGATGATGCAAGATAGACTGCTTTTTTATTTTTATTTTTGCAAGCAACCAAATCATATTGCAGCCTTTTCAAAGATTAGTGAAGTCTGCCTTTCACTGGGTGTATTAGTTGCATCTTCTGCTTCATATGGTCAAGTTTAAACAGTCTCCTACAGCTTCAAGGTGCTCAGCAACATCTTGGAGCTGAAGGTGAGCTGCCACCAGAAGAGATATCGGCAAGAAAGTTCCCACTTAGTCAAAACCAGCTGACTCAAGGCAACTATTTCAATTCTTTAGCCTAAATAATTTGGCCTAAACCACGTAGAGCTTACTCTGAATTTTTCAGACTGCAGAAGCAATAGCACGGGGCCAGAAACAAACATTTAGGAGGCACCAGCAACTTCAAGTACCATAATTGTTTGTCCATTTGCAGCCTTAGACTGTATCCACGCTATAACTTTTTACTGTTGGTGGGAGTTACTGAGAGGTGGGAGTCCTGTGTCGTCAAAGAACCGCAGTGGAGACATGACAGCAGTAGCAGGACTTTTCTGTTTCACTTGAGCACAGCGGTGGAATAGGATAAAACTTGTGGGTTTATGTCGTACCCATTGGAGCGCTCTCTTCCCCAGGATCCCGCCGTAGCATTCCAACTGATGCAGTTGCAGACGCTTGGTTTCCATTTCAGTTTTACTGGTTGTCAGATAGTTTATCTGTGAAACAGATATAATAACAGCTAATCTCGTGTTATGGTCCGTGGCTGTTTATAACTCCTATTAATAGCAACTGTGGAAAGCCCGGGAGCAGGTTTTATAGGGCACTGGGGTAACCAGTTACTGCACATTCCCCTGAGGCTACGTAGCATCAAGTGTAGCAGCTTGTCCTTTCCAGACTAGGTCATGATCACCTTAGCTCTGGCATTCTGTGTTTTGGGGACTTGACTTTGCACCCTGCGTGTTCTTCCTGAGATATGATTGGTAAGCAATTGGTTTTGGTTGGGGATTTGTACTGAGAAACATCCCAACTGATTTCCAAGAAGAGGTTCCATAACTAAGCTCCACCTTGTGCATCAGCTCAGGTGGGTGTCAGCGCGTAAAAGTGGTCTGAGTTGGCTGGATGTTCATTGGAGAAAAAGAGGATAGGTACACGATGTTTTGATAAGTCTTAGAGATTCACACTTTTAAATGCTTCTAAATGTTCTAAATGATTGCTTCAATTGCTGGTACCTGCTATTAAAAGTGTGTATTTTATCATCCAAATGTGGGAAATATTAATGTGAAGCCTGGTTCACTGAAGCGTTGACCAACACAACCGTTTTCGCGTATAAAACCTGCCTCTTTGAAACTGGACAGCAAATACCTTTCTTAATGATAGATACACGGTGGGATTGCTAAATTAATGAGAGCGACGGCAGATGCATGTGGCGTTAGTGATGCGGTTGTGCTTTCCCATGAAGCACAGTAAACATGGGAAGGTATTTGTCTACCAGTTCTGGGGGAACCAGCTGATGAGCCGTGAGAAAGTCCTGGCCTTGTGGATGATGAAACGGGATAAGAAAAGCCTGACAAAGGCTTGAAACAGCCCTCAGCAAGGACTTTGGGTCATCTTGGTACGCTGGAGTGGTAATTTATTCTAGGAGTCAATTCTGCAATCAACAGTGTGAGCTGTGAAATGAAGCTATAGTATGAATAAAGGCAATAGAATTTGGCCTAGTTGAGAAACAGAAGAGGAGCAGTGAGGAACATGAAAGGTCTTTAAGTGCAATATCCTGGCATCTCAGTAAACTGATAGTCATGGTAAGGAGCCATCTAATTGTTTTTAAAGGACTTCTCAGAAGAAAAACCTGCTGACTGTTGGAAAAATAAAGTCAAAACGGTTAAGAATTGCAATGAGAAATTCCAGTCAGTGCCTAATTTTATGCCATTCATTTCAAATTGCATAAACGGTAGCTTAGCTTTTGGCCTTGTGCCTAGAAGAGCACCTGAGAACACATCGTTGCATCATCGAGAGTCCATTGGCCTTCTTTTTTAATTATGGGCTGGCTTTTGAAAGTGAAGTGGCTTGATTGGTTAAGGCTGATACTAGACCTAACTAGCAGCGGATGACTACCACAAAAATGCTAGCACGAAAACCACAAATTCCCTTTGAAGTCTTTGAAGCTTTGCTTGCTTGCCACTCGGACCATTTGCTTGGTTGAAATTTTGTTCACACGGCTGCTGGTGGAACCTGAGAACGTCAAGAATGCGCAAGAGCTTCTCTCATCTGGCGGGGTGGTCCGTGTGGTTGGAAGTAGAGGAATCAGAGTCCAAGTGGGTAGGTTCGAGTGAGAAAAAGAGGAGAGAGTATCTGCAGATGTAACGAAAAGGAGCCTTAGGCATGTGTGAGTTCTATACGCGAGCCATGAGGGGGAAGGGTGCATGGAGGAAGTGGCAAGGCAGGGGGAAGGAAAATGAACCACAGAAAGGGTAGGAAATAGGAAGTCCTTGAAGAAAAGCTCCTACTAACTCTCAGCATTTCAATCCTGGTGGCTTTGCCCCGGAGAATTGCCTAGCAAGGCATTTACAAAGTGAGGTGACCGTCAGCAGCTGCTTGCTGGAGAGCTGCAAAGGATCCTGGTGGCACTTTTTGGGGAAAGCTGCTTTAGATATTGGAAAAGCAGAACTTATATGTGCTTGGGAATAGTACTGTTCTCTTCCCCAGTTGTTCCTTCTGCTGTAAACATAATGAAAATGCTCAGGCATTGGAATGGCTGCCCAGGGAGATGCTGGACTCACAGGCCCTGGAGGTTTTTAAACTGAGATTGGACATGGCACTTAGTGCCGTGATCTAGTGAATGGACTGGAGTTGGACCAAGGGTTGGACTTGATGATCTCTGAGGTCTTTTCCAACCCAGTCCATTCTGTGATTCTGTGAAAAGGAATCCAGTGGACCTCAGGAACTCCACATTACTTTCCTGCATATGCAAAGCTATGGAGGTGCTGCTTGACTGGTTCCCAGGGATTCCCAAAGCAGGAGACACTGGCCAGCCCCAAATAGTTTGGAATAATATCCTACACTTTTCACTGTAAAATCTGTATCCCAGTAGAAGGGCCATGAAACAAGTTCCCTGCTAAATATCTACCAATAATGGGAGGGTGCAAGCAGCAAGAAAGACGCGCTTACATAGGACAGCTAGGGTGAAATTGAGATTAATAAAAATATTTGATGGTGAGATCAAGAGAACTAAATAATATTGCCAAAATTAGTCTCATTGTGCTGGATTCTGTACAAAAAGTGGTAGGAAGTGACCCACGGCCTAAAGATTGGCAGTTTGAGTGTAAAAGAAAACTTAATTTTATGTGGAAACCGAAGCATAGAAAGAGTAATTAACTGAAATTACATATGTAATTTCTGGCAGGGTTGGGACTACCCAATCTACCTCTCCAATCTTAAATTGAAGCTATCCTTTAAATTCTTGAAAATCAATCTGCTAGAGATGCAGGAAGGAATATTAGTGTGATAGGTCGTGTACCAGCCCTGGAAGATCAAAGTCCATAATTCCTAGTCCCGTCACCCACCCATCAGAAACAGAAGCACCGAGTGAAAGTGTAACTGAGGCTGTGGGTCAGCAGAAAGTCTTCTGCTTATTTTTGGAGTCACCAGCCCAGTACGATACTGCTGAACTAAGATTCTCACATAAGCCATTCCCAACTTGAAGCTTGTCCCAAGCCACCAACTGACCGAGTGCCATTGCTGTCATTTCCAGCGAGCAAAGACGTGGCTGTAAATGGAAGCGAATAGACTGTAGCGCTATTAGCTGAAGATGTGTAGGCAGACCTGCCACAGAAACAGACTTCACACAGTTGCAAAGTGCTGAGTGCTCCGGAGACTGATATGCCATGTTAATTCAATTAATTGGTTCTTCAGCTTGGTTGAAAGATCAACCCATGAAATACAAATATCTCAAGACAAACCATTTCTTTCTTGTCTGCCGTGGGTAAAGTGTTCTGCACATGATTGTCTATCAAATAAATGTTCAGCTGTGGCGTGTGCATCTTGATAGAATCATAGACTAGTTTGGGTTCAAAGGGAGCTTCAAAGGTCCTCCAGTGCCACCCCTGCCATGAGCAGGGACATCTTCACCAGCTCAGGGTGCTCAGAGCCCCGTCCAGCCTGGCCTGGGATGTCTCCAGAGATGGTTCATCCACCACCTCTCTGGCCAACCTGGGACAGGCTCTCACCACCGTCGTTGTAAAAAAATTTCTTCCTCATGTCTGGCCTGAATCTCCCTCCTTTAGTTTAAAACCATCACCCCCTGTCCTGTTGCAACAGGCCCTGATAAAAAGTCTCTCCCCATATTTCTTATCTGCCCCTTTTAAGCACTGAAAGGCCAGAATAGGGTCTTCCTCAATGTTCTTAAGTGATTTTGTCCAAACTTCACTTGACAGCTATTCTACATTTCACTCTCCTTTGGGTCAGTAAGTGAAACATTTTCCTTGCATGCTTGCATTATTTTCAGTTGGGGAGATACATATGACTGGGCACAAGCCAAACTGGTGTTTAGAGACTGTGATAAAGCTGGAAAACGGCGTTGTGGTGTGTTGGTCCAAGCATCATTTGCAACGCTTTGCCCCTGGCTACTCATCCTGCTGCTCGGGGTAGCAGTAGCGGACTCTGCTCCATTTGCATGCAGGGAAGACTTTGAACTGCCTGGTGTTTTGTGTGAGATTTCCCTTTGGCTGAAAGCCCTGCGCAAGTTCCACGCACCATTTAAGTTCTTTATGCATTAGCTTTTACCAGAATAGTTAAATAATTAAGACAGTCTGTTGGCCAGTATATTGATGAATGGATTGCTTGGCTTCCATTGGTTGCTATTTATGTGATCGTGTGGGTTATTTTTTGCTTCAACTGCAAGTAGAAGCGCCCGGATCATGGAGTGATAGTGCTTTTTGGAAAAATTGGGATTTGACCTCGCAGGGAATGCCCCACCTCCCTCCCTAAGCTGGAATTTGTGGCTGAGGGTTTGGGTTGTATTTGCAGAGACAAAACCAACAAACAGCTCTCGGACACCTGCTCTGACCTGTATTGCTTTGATTTAGGGAAATTAAACTCTACCCCCTAGAGAAAGAGCTGAAATCCTGCTGCTTTGGGGAATGGGATTTCAATGTACTTGTTCAGTGAGTTGGCCTGGTAGTTTACAATTCCGAAAGCCCAGAGCATTTGTGAATTGTGAGGGAAGTACACTATTCATTATCGGCTGTCAGGCATTCATCATCCCCGTGTAAGCTTCAATCCTCTCATCAAGATGCAGAGCATTACTTATGACCAGTCACAGGCCGTGAATAATGGCTTAACGAAATGAACAGTTCTCCAACCATTCAGATTCAGGTTTGTTAATCAAAACTATTCAGAGCCAGATTCTGGCATGGCCTCACACATACTGAATAACACCTATCCCCAGTGCAATCTCTTTGGTTTTAATTGCATTTGTGGTTTAACAAACTCTTTTTATTTAAATCTAGCTGACCTCACCTAACTAGCTCGGGTAAATCTGGAGTTTTCCTCCACTAAAATAAGTAGTTCTTGTCTCATTCTGCATTAGTACTTGCCGTGCAAAACCACTTTGGCAGCGATGACAAATCTGCATGTCTTTTCAGATGGAATATCCACGCTGGTCAGCAGCTGAGCGCTGCCTAAAGCTAAGCAGTGATTTAAACATATATTTTATCCTTTATGTGGAAAAAGTAAGTCAAGCGACACATTCTTTATGGGACCTTATGCACAGCAATAAAATGGCCTGACCATATTCGTCCATGTGTAGGATTACGCACCGTTCTAGTCAACCTCCCAGCTGAGGTTTCACACCACCAGCAGTTCTCTCCTGTATATTGCCAAACATACTCCTGGAAAGTGGAATATATTGGTGTATTTATGACCTAGTCCCCAAGTATTCCTCTACAAACATTCAAAGCAGCTGGTAGTTCTAGCTCTCTTCCCCAGTCGTAGGAGGCTTCATTATTCTGAACTATGCCAAGGAAGCTGGTTCTGCATTTCCAGAAGCATGGATTGATTCAGTTGGAACATTCCATTTACAGAGAGCTTTCTGGGTAGTGATGGTAAGGTAAAGCCCTGGAAATACTCAGCTGAATCTTACATCTTCAATACTATCTTTGCATTGTAAAGCACAGCCTTGGCTGTCGTTACACATATTGGGCACGACCTCCAGCAGCGGTTCCCCAGCACTATTTTGGGGCACAGGACTCCTGACAGATATGGGGTGGTAGGATATATCCAGGATCCTGGGTGCATTCCTACTCCCTCTAGTACTCTTGAGCTGAGATTCCCCATGGAGACTCTCAGCGATGTAGTTACCACCTCCCATTGTGGTCAGACTCTTCTATGTGTTTGAACACAACTCTGCGTTTTATTTTACATATTCATTTGTAAAATCATTTTCAGTGCATAGTCTTCCATAACCAGTTCTTCTTCCTTGGGATCATATTTTGGGCGACAGTCACAGCAGTTTCACCCCTGGAATATATTTCCCCATATAATTGAATGTCGGTCCATTTGTAGGGGTGAATGAATGCTCAAAATGAGGAGGAAAAAACCCTTTAGATTGGTGTCAGAGGATCTCTGTATCGGCAACGGCTGGTGCAGGGGAGGCACAGCTTGCTCTGGTTGTTTTTTTCCAGCAGATTATGGTCTGAGGCAGTAGCTGCAATGAGTGGGAAGGGAGGAGCAGGAAAAGAGGGAGAAAAGAGAAAAGTCCTTCTTCTAGAGAGGAGCCAGGAGTGCTCATTTCTCCCTCCTCTGCCTTACATTCAATGCCACCAGCTCTTCATCATTTCTTTCTGCCTTCAGGGCTATAAATGTTGGCATCTGGTGGGGAATAACCTGCTATATGGTTTTGTCTCCTCGAGGAAGTTTTCAGCAAATTTTCATTTTGGTCACTTCTTTTCTTCAGGCTTTGTATGTTCTTTATTAGAGAAAAGAGGGGGAAAATGCAACCCAAACAACAATTCAGCTTCTCCAGCAAAGTTTCTATTTTAATGTATTGAAAACTTGTCCAAGCAGTTATTTATATTTTATCCGTGGAAGACTCAAAAAATTTCATCTGAAACAGATATTTCCATGGAAACGTCCATCTTTGATGAGATGTCGTTCCTCAGATGCTTCAGCTGAAGAATTTTGTCAGTTCTGGCCAGGGAAAAAGCAAAAGAGTGGGGGGCAGAACAAACAAAAGCCCAGGCTCACAGGAAAACATGCAATGCTTCAAGTTAATGGGCTGAAATGTCAGCTGGTGAACCGCCATAAAGCCGGAGAAGTCGACCAGTCAAGCCGAGTCAATGGAGCTATGCTGATTTACACAGAGGATCTGGCCTTAGGTTTTAATAGAACCAGCCTAGCAAGCTGTTTCTCCGCTTACCCATCCTCCTACCTTTTTAATAAGCTCTCAGTCATACTTGGCCTATCCTTTAATAATTCAGCCTTCTCTCTTCACCGTCCTTCTTCTTTCTCTGGAGATAATGGGATGGGATTTTCTGCTTGCAGCCCTCACAGAAATATTGTAGACAGTTTGAACTCTGCACAGCTGGCTACTGGCTTCTAACATATCCCTCGTGCCTCTTTCTGGACTCTAATATCCATCTTTTGTTTGGTCTTTACTTAGCCGGTGCCAACCGACTTCAATACTATTTGCTATATATTACGATATAGCATGTTGTGTTGTAATCTATAGATCCTGGGGTATTGAAGAATTAAGCTCACAGAGCAATCTTTAATGGGAATTGTGTGTGTCTGGCCACAATTCTGGAAAGCAGATCTATGAGATAACTCTAGGACACAATCCAACTTCTGGACCAAGAGACTGCTCTGCCGCACAAGTCACTATTTCTTTCTTGCTCAGGGCCAAATAGATATTTAAAACACAACTGGCAAGATGCACTTTATTGCACACTTTGTGTTGTTGTTGTTGTGTGTATCTGCAGTATGAATGACCGCGTGTTAACTGCTCAGTCCTTGCAGAGTTTCCAATCTAGTTACCCAAGGAAAAACAGGACTGGGATGGGAGAGAAGGATTCAGAGAAGCAAAGAACACATGGGGTGGCTGAATGGCAAAGAAGAGACCCAAATCTCACAAGACTTATGATGAACCCATATTAGAGCATGCTATATTTTCTGTCTTGACGGCATCCACCGCTCTGTTATATTTTCCACACTGAAACTCCAAACCATCGAGAATTTGGGAACAGGCACAAAGTTACCCAAATGAAGTATGCTGAGAAAACTGCTGTGGAAGAGCAGAATATTAGCTTCTCCTCTTCTGTCTTTCTATGATAAAATGCACCCCATTTCCATGTCTGAAACTGTTGCATCTTAATTCAAGAAAATTGAAAGTTTATTGAATCCCAACCAAATGCTATCTATGCCTGTTTTGGATAGTCTGCATTGCCCTGATCATCTGAGCCACCCCCCCTTTTTTTTTTAATATGGGAAGAGTAAATAGGATCAAAATATTCAACATTTGTTGCAGAAACTGTACATACTGGACAGTAGTAAATAACATCTTGTGGTTCGTGTGATAATTTAAATACATTTTTTTTTTCTCGGGATTAAGTTGAATTATTTCAATCCCCCAGACATGAAACACATAGCTGTATGAAACAAATATTTGATGATACCCAGTTCCAGAGCTGCAAGTTTCTTACCCCCTTCCCCTGAAGCCAACATCCAAAGTACTGACTTTGGTAAGACCCACCAGGCTACTTTTCTTAATCTAGTTCTAGTTGCTTGGTGACCAAGTCCTTCCCTCTCAGATACTTTGACTAAATGGAATAGGGAATAGTTGAACCTCCCTTAAAAGGCTTGTGCTTTTCTTTTTTTGAAGATCCTCATTGAAAAAGGAAAACACACCTGATTGTCTCCTGTAGAAGTAAATAGTTTTGAGTCCCCAAGGAATGTGAGCCCTTATCTTCAGTGATGTATTTCAAATGCTTCGGTTCATTGTACCTGATCTTGTTGATGTGGAAAAGTGAAGACACCATACAAAATCGGAGGTGTCTTCTCTGGTGGTTTCTCAGAAGCACAATGTGTGGAGCCCAGCTTTTGGACACCTTTTTCCAGAGTAGCTGAGACGCTGCTTGTTTGCCCCAGGTTTAGAGCTGGTAACTGCGTCTTCCAGAAAAATAACAAGTGTATGAATGGTTCCCTTACTGAAGCCCTGTGGAATTTGTATTGATTAAATCAACCTTTTGGAACAAGTATGATTGATGTCATTTGAATTTCAGCTCAGCATCTCGACTGGTGTTCTTGTTTAATGACTTTTCCTTATTTGTTAAATTTAATTGATGGTTGTTGCATTTATTTCTAAAGAACATTGCTTTAATTAAAAAAAAAAGTCTCAGCTCTATGGAAATTATTATTCACCATCTATATAGCACAAAAGGCTATGTGGTGAACATAGAGAATAATTAGTAGCTGTAGGAGGAGAACTCATGAGAAGATGATTATGAATATGTAATAGAGGAAATAGACTACGAGGAAATCAAACTAAGGAATTTATGAGTGAATAATTGACCTCAGAGTAAATACGAGCATTCTCTCAACAGCCACTTGACGTGTTGTTAACCACTCAGTATTTGAGAACATTAACCACCCTCTTAACTAACTAGTTCTTTGCTATTGGCAATGACTCGCTCCCTGGAGTTGCCTTCCTATTTTACAGGGTGATTGCTTACTGTGTGTATAATGCTACAAATACACATGGTGCCAAAGCTTTGGAGTAGGTGGGAGAAAGGTCATAATCTGTTACATATGTGTAAATCCACTCTTAGCCAAAGGAAATAGTTTTAGGGACTAAATAAATATACCTCCAGAATTACGCTGTTATAAATAAGAACAAAATTTTATCACTACTAGCAAAGGAATGTAGATCCATTTCTACCATGAAGGCATTGATCCAGAGCTGAGATTTTCAGAATTGATGGTGAAGTTTCTAAAGTTGATTTTCAAAGTTTTCAGAGTTTCCATTTTCCCTTAGATTTGGTGATAATGAATAATGGTGACATTAAAGACTGCAGGCTAGAGGTGCCAGCCTGTGCCCAAGAAAGCCCAATATCTTACAAGTGAGGGGCCTGAAAGATATGAGCAGATATCAGAAAAGCAAAGCTGATAGTGGTTATATCTGAGAGGTAGTTCCCAAGAAACGTAGAACATCTGTGAGTAAGGGCCAGGCCTTTAACCTGAATTGTATAATTAAGTGAGGTCATATCTCCCTGAAGGAAAACTAGGCTCATATTTTGAGGATTCAAAAATCATAATGATAAAAAATCAGATGGTGAAGTTTGTTCATTGGGAAACTTTGGTATTATGATGGTCCATGGAGTATGAGGTACAATGGTTGTATATTGAGGATAAATAATATGTTTTTGTTCCAGAGAGAACAGTTATTCCTGCTGATTATGGATCAAGCACATTGCTAAACTGCCAGTTTACACCCAGGAACATGATAAGAAAGGTATGATATCAGTGGAGCTTTGTCTTTTTCTCCTCCTTCCCTTTAAATGCTGTTTAGTGCACCAAACATTTTTTATATCATAGAATAGAAGGCAAGTGGTTATCTAGAAAATGTAATGATCAACTACAATATGTGACTGATTGAATCAGGTGAGTTGTGTGAAAGATGAGGTTCACTTGCTGGCCTTGGCATCTTTGTTTGGCAAAGAGAGATAAGAAGACAAAGCTCAGTTTTATCAGAAGTTAACAAATTACTAAGTAGATGAGAATCTCAGACCAGCTCTTTATTTCATTGTGATCCAAGTAATTAATGAAGTATGCTTGGAGATGGTGAAGGCCAAACATAATACCTTAGCCATCCCCAACTTTACCTCTGCTGGATCATAGGGTGGTGCTGTTGGGAGGTCCCTCTGTATGAGTGAAGACCAGGTAGAGCCTTTGGGTTTGAAGTGAGCTGGACACTTCATTCTTTAACCTCCTTGGAAAGTCCTAATCTACATAGCCATAGCCTACACGAGTCCATACTTGCAGTCCCAAGTCCCACCTTTGGCTATCTTGCTGAAAGTCAACAAGTTTGGGGAGCTAAGGTTATGAGTCACAGGAATTAAACCATAAGCTTATCCCAAAGGAAAGATGTGGATGTGCTCCACTTCAGCACAGTTTTTATCAGCAGTGAACGTTTTTCTTTCTTTCTGGGAAAAGGAGAACAACCCATAAGCTAAAAGTAAGGAGTCCAGAAAAAAATGATCCATCGTCTTTTTTTTTTGTGATGATGAGAATGTTTTAAAGGCTACATCTACAGTAGTGAAACGAATGGTACTGGCCCACTGGAATTTGCCTTCTATTGTTTGTCCAGTTATTAGAAAGATCTGTGAATTTTTGGCCCAGGCTACCTACCTCTGTCCCCAGAAGTCTTCAGCAACTGTTTGGAAGTTCACATGGACAAGGGACCTTTCCCTGTAGGCAGTTTTGGATGGGGTCACCATTTTGTGGAGGCTGAAGGACTTTGATAGTATGGACAGTCACTGTCTACATGGATAGTTGCTGTCTACAACTACTTGAAAGGAGGTTGGAGCCAGGGGGGGTTGGTCTCTTCTCCCAAGTAACAAGTGACAGGATGAGAGGAAATGGCCTCAAGTTGTGCCAGGGGAGGTTTAGATTGGATATTAGGAAAAAATTCTTCCTGGAAAGGGCTGTCGGGCATTGGAACAGGCTGCCCAGGGCAGTGGTGGAGTCACCATCCCTGGAGGGGTTTAAAAGGCATTTAGACAAGGTTCTTAGGGACATGGTTTAGTGCTGGAGTTAGGTTATGGATCACTGGATTCAATGATCTTGAGGGTGTCTTCCAACTGGAACGATTCTATGATTCTATGATACAGCTAGACTGTGGCTGTTGGCCTCTTGACTATAAAATGCTCCCTGGCACAATATAGTCCACTAGAAGAGGTGTAGCTGAAACTTGTAAGGCTGTATTAGACATTCAGGGGAGACCCTTCTTCAGTTACCCCTTTAGGTAAGAAAACCTGGGATAAGCTTTAAAAGGAAGAGGGAATGTGTGAGATCTTTTACACTAATCATCTACGTGAAAAATGACAAGACTGTTCGGAAGATCTGACCCCACTTGAATTGCAGTTTGGTACTTTCTGGAGCATTCTGCTTTCTTTTTGAGGTTTTCAGTGTCTGTGGAAAATAGAGAGCATGATAGAGAATTTGAATGCAAAAATGAGGGTATATTTTAGCCCCTATGGCTGTGCCCCATTTCAAAAGCAACAGCAGCAAATACATGAAGGCCAAATTCAAACTGGGGTCTAAGACTAAGATGCAAAAGGAGGGAGCAACAGTGCAGACTCCAAGAACGCATCCTTATGTATGTCTTCTTATAGGCAGTTACGTATTGGTCTGAATAGGTGAACATGGGCTTATGTGCTTTCCAGAGAT
This sequence comes from Streptopelia decaocto, assembly GCF_964273445.1. Lineage (NCBI taxonomy): Eukaryota > Metazoa > Chordata > Aves > Columbiformes > Columbidae > Streptopelia > Streptopelia decaocto. Next base: position 158,998,587 of record NC_138655.1, read on the forward strand.
GAGGACAGGATCGTGCAGAACTCGAAGATGCTGCATGAGTTTGATTCTGAAGTTCCTGAGAAGGGGCTTCTGGGGAGGTGGAATTAGCTGTATGGGCAGGGAAGTTAGAAACTAGGTGGTTACAGAAATCAAAAGGTGCAAAATCAGGGTGAACATTTTCTGAGTGTTTAGATACTGTCTTAGATGTTCTGCATTCTGAAGCAGTGTTAAACATAGCGGGCCCATTTCATTTTTGCTGGCACAAATGAGAAACAAACCTCTCCACCACTTGAGATTCTGTTGCATGCGAGATCAAAATCAGAGCCAGAGGCATTTGGAGTTTGAAAGAAATGGTTTTGGTTTTGATGTCTATTTTTGCTGCCTCTATTTAGAGCAAACATAGCCAGGGCTGGAAGTGAATACAGTGTCTCTGAAGAGGTGAATTATTCCCAGCCAATCTGTAGCGGCAGAAGTGTGGTACCTTATGGGCTTGAAATACACCATCCTCATTAACAAGATGTTGGGCCAAACTCCATTAATTTCTACAGCCCCTCAGGGCTGAATTTCGCCCATTATAACAAAGTGATAATATCGTTGGAAGCTATTTTTGTGCCCTGTGCTGTAAGTTGGATACTACGATACAGCATGAACTAGGTGAAGATATTTTAGACTTTTTGGCATTAAGTAGTTTCTCGGTATTTGTCCATGGTCTTCTCAAGAGTTCCCAACAGGACTAATTAGTCCCCAGCATGGCCCGCCTAGGGCTGTTGAATTGCATGTTGACTCATGTAGATATCCACTTCTGGTCTAGGTTATGTGGAGACCTCTCAGGCTTTGCTGGTGTTGAGACAGCTGTGTGATGGGACCAGACTCTTTCCAGTGGTGCCCAATGACAGGATGAGGGGCAATGGTCACAGACTGAAACACAGGAGGTTCCTTCTAAACAAGGGGAGAAACTTCTTTACTTTGAGGGTCCCAGAGTCATGGAACAGGCTGCCCAGAGAGGCTGTGGAGTCTCCCTCTCTGGAGACCTTCAAAACCCATCTGGACACATGCAATCTGCTGTGGTGACCCTGCTTTAGCAGGTGGGTTGGACTAGATGATCTTCAGAGGTTCCTTCCAGCCCCAACCAGTCTGTGATTTAGACTTTCAGTTCAGGAAGAGTGGAGGTGGCAAGATTGCTCAGGCAAACCTCATGACTCTATCCTGACACTAAAACAGGTGTCCCTTCCAACAGGGGACTGCGGGAAGCTAAGAAGCAGTTGACATACCTGGTCTATGTGCTACTTCTTAAGCCCTCTCCTCAATTTGTCTTTCCATTGGTTACTTGTCTTGTGGCTTTTGGCCATCTTAAGATTCTGGTATGTCTCATGAGCTCAGGAGTATCAGTCTCTGCTGGGGTTTAGCAGCACAAATAGGACTCATCGAGTTCATATGAAAGCTTTTCCCAAATGCACAGAGTTTCCCCAAATCACAGTCCCCTTCTCCAGCTGAGGCGAAGCGGGTGAAGGTGGGTGCCCTGCTGACACGTGACAGTTTGCTGTGACGTTATGTGGTGCTCTTCTCCTCCGTTGTTATTCCCATGGCAACAACAACAATCATTTGACACATCACCCTGCCTGACGCATGCCTGAGCTGCGCCGTACTGGCATTAGCCGGCTTTACACCTGCTGAATAATTGCGCTCTCGCGAGCTTCAAGATCAGGCATGTGAGCTTCAGCCATTTCGAGAACAGCTTCGCTGGAGCAAAAAAATCTAGTTAAAGAGAGAAACACAGCAGGCAGCGAGCTGTTGGGTCATGGCACAGCCCTCCTCGGATAGCCTTACACCAAGGCAGAGGATCAAAGGTGGGGTGACCTTGTTCATGGGAGGTGAGGCAAAGTCCTCTGCACGGGCTGGAATGTGCATTAGCTCTGGAATGCAGACAGGCAAACATTGCCTCTATTAGCAGCCGTAGGCACGGGGCTAAGATCATCTGCGTCTAAGGGGAAAAAGCTCCGCATATGTCCAAAACCCAGAGAAGTCAGTGGAAAGACTCCCATCAACTGTGAATCAGGTGCTTGGAGGGTGTACTCTTAGATCTATTCTTCTGACAAGGATTACAATTAGTCTGGGTGATTATTAGTTTTGGTCTGCTCTGTTCTGAAGCTGGCTGAAGCTTCTGGAAAGCCTAGAAACCTCTCTTTAATTTGCTAAATAGGAAACTTGCATTCATCCTGTAATTTCACAATTCTCATTATAATCTCCAAAGAAAGATTAAAATGCGGTCTTGTTTTAAAGATTACTATTTCTCATCCCATCTCCCACCCACTCTTTATTTCAGTGGTCTAAATACCAAGATTGTTATTTCTGGGTATGTGTGAATCAGTGCTTCTGTACTTACTGCTTTCTATACCACCTTCTGGCCTGGCTAATTAAACTAAGCCACCTTTTGATTGCTTTTAGAGGAACTGTCTGGCCAGGCCTGTTTCACTGGCTTGTCATACGGATCCAAAGCAACAAAGAGCCCAGTGGTGGTTACCAGATCTCCTCTGTTGCTTGAAAGGTGTAGGGCAGAGAACACAGAGGTGTTGGTCAAGATGAAAGCATGACTCTTGCTTTCTCTTTAGATCCCTTGTCCTGTTTTGGGCTCACAGGTGCTGCTACAAGGTACAGTCAGGTAGGATTCATCTCTCCTAACTTGAGACGTCTGCAATGTCAACATTTACTTCTGAGTACTCATCCTGGACCCACTTTACAGTCCAATAATTTTCCTCATCCTAAAGCAGACATTGGCAAGACTTGCCCCATTGGGTTATGCCCTGAAGGACTGTGGTTGTCTTCATGTACCCTAGTGAGGTCCAGCAAAGAAGATCAAAGATAGACATCTACAGCTGAGGTGTCCAGATCTGGTTGGAGAGCCTCAAGTTTACAGTCTAGTTTTCCTTGGATCTCAAGGTATTAAAATCAAACCTCTGTTCAGTCTATTTTCACTTCCATCAGTCATCTCTGGAGACAGATTTGCCCTCTTTCCAAAATATGGTGTGAATTTGGTCCCTAAATCATCTGCACCTTTGCACAAATCATGCTTTCATGAGTTTCTTCCCCTGGGCCATATCTCTTTTTCAAACCACTCTCTAGGAAGTATTTTGTAATGGGGAATCTGAATGGGATAGTTGTGCTTTTTTCCATTACTACTTGGGAAACCATCACCGACCAGAACACCCAGGAGCAAAAAAGCCACCAAGGCAGAAATCCCAGGTGTGCTCTCCATGGACAAAGCCCATAATAATGTCCTCATTGAGCCTTCCTACTTGCAGAACAGGAGAGGTGCATGTGCATCCTGCCTTATAACACGCCGTGGAATCCTCAGGGTGAAAATATCTATATAAACTTAAAAAATCTCTATTGATTATAAATGACAGCTAAAAGGAAATACACAATTTAAAGCAGTGCCAGCTCTGGTCTAATACCAGATAAAGAGCACTGAAGCTGTTGGTCAGATAATGCCATCCACTCTACACCACTCAAGTTCAGGCGAACTGCGGGGGAAGGATACTTTCTTCTATCGACACCACAAAGATCTGCATGTTCCTGTATGTCTTTCCTACAGAGATAAAGACATGGACACTGCTGACATGTTATATTCCCCTTATCTGGAGTGATTGTGTAATGCCACTGGTGTAAATCTCCTGTTTCCTAGTGTGATGCAAGCAAACTCCACTACTGTAAAGAGGGAGGTTTGGCACGGTGCTGCCCCCCAAAGCAAGAGGTGTGACTTGTCAGCACGAAAATCACAGATGTGATTATACAGAAGGTGACAAAAGGTTGGAAATCAGTGCAGGAACCTTCCAAGAAAGCCCCATACAGTCTCCACGGCAATTCCTCCTCTCGCCATGTGTCTTATGTAAGGTAACAAGAGACTGACTTGGCTGGGTAACCTCCCAAAAATCTGGGCAGGACTGTCACACTGCAGGCTGCCGTTACGTGATCCGTCTTGGGAAATACGGCCCCATCAGGAGCTCTTCCAAAGGATGCGTTTCCAAGTCCTGCCGTCCCGAGGACTCTGGGAATGTTTGTCATCTCGCGCAACTTCAGGGGAATGAATCAGGCATCAAGTGCCACTTTAGATGCCCTGTGTTATCAGAAACACCTGCACGAGGCTGGTGGATAGGAGGTAGGACCTCTGTGAGACCCGTGTCCTTGAGGGGCAATGAGAAGCCAAGTGAGGAACACCAGGACATCTCAAAGGGCATGAGATGCCTGTACTTAGGCACCTGCGTTCCTTCCTACATATTTACACCCTCAATGTCTCCATCAGAGCTGCTCACTCTGAGCTGTTTTTTGCAGTCAGTGTAGAGACATCAGTATTTTCAAGGTGTGCTTTAGCTGGACTGTTTTAGACACCTATTTCAGGGGGAGGTGCGTTGTTCCCCAGACGCCGCTGACTGTCATAACTAGATTTCTGTGATCACAAAAGGAGCTCAAATATAGACATTTGTATTCAATCAGATGAACCTCATCCCAGATCTGTTCTGTCTCAGGTTGACATCAGCTTCATACCAAGAAAACAGCAATCTACCGACCTGATTTTGCTTGTAATTACAGTACTGTTGATGAGATTAGATTCAGAACCACTATTTGGCAGTTTTGTCCCCCGAAGTAAGCACTGATAGATATTCATTACGGTAGTGTTTTCATGGCTCCTTTTGTAAAAACAAGCATTTCAGTTAAGAGTTATTTGTTTGGATTCAAGCCAATTGCAAACGGCTTCAATTTTAACGGGGTGTCCCACGACGCTTTCAATTACAATGAGGTGAGTAAGAGATGTTTTGGTTTGCTGGTAATGCTGAAAGATAATTACACACATCTATATTGTTCCTGATCTAATAAAAAAGTTTCGCTCAATCCCAGAGAAAACATTTCAGTTCGCTTTCAAGCATTTTTCACGTTAAGAAGAAAAACAGAGTGAAAGGAAATCTCTGAACAAAGAGGCATTTCATAGTGAAATCCATCTCAAGCAACTTATGTTTTTTAATTCTACGTGAATTCATTTGGCAAAAAGGACAGAAATTCACAGTGTTGCTGGGTTTTTTCACCACAAAGAGCATTAAGCCCCCCCAAAATATCCCCATCCTGTTGCAGCTCCAGCATTCAGAAAGTCACAGGGCTTTGGACCTTTGCTGGCAGGGTTGGGGGGACCTGGGATGGTCCCTACAGGTTGGTGACAGCACGTTAACAAAGGGCCCTTGGAAAACTTCCCTCCACGATATTTCCACAAGGTAAATGTTCCTGGTATTATTTACAGCGCGGTCATATGTCACAGCAAATGCCAGGTACAATAAGACCCAGACAGCAAAACTGAGTATAAATAGATGAGGGAATTCCTGGCATTAGTTCTGGAGAAGTTTGGGACTGGAACAAATGAAAAATATGATTTCTCTAAAAGGGAAGTTTCCTGTAAGTAAAAGAAAATTTCCACCATTTCTCTCCCATTTCTTTCCCCGGTTTCCAGTTTTTCGGTAAGGACAATCCAACTGTTCCAAGCCAGTTCAACTAGGATTTCATTTTACTGAAGTGGCCTGATTTAGGATGCCGGCTGACCTCTGAAATGCTGACATTTCCCATAGGAGCTGAAATTTACTGAATTTTGCTTATCTCTAGTTACTCCTTGCACAGAAATAGCTCAAAGCAAACAAACAGCCACTTTTGTAATGTGGATTTGGAGAGCCACCTGGTAAATAGGTTAATTTGGATGGGGTTCCCTGGTGGCAGCTCCTCTTCCTCTCTTGTGCCCGGGGAAACCTGTGCAGCCATCAGCTCTGCAGACAGGGCAGTGACAACCTTCCCTTTGAGGGGAAAATTAACTCACGCATATATAAATTCAGAGATCTTTTCCTACAGGAGTCATTGACACCCCAGGGCAGAAACTTCTTCTCAGTGAGGGTGGCAGAGGCTGGCCCAGGCTGCCCAGGGAGGTTGTGGAGTCTCCTTCTCTGCAGACATTCCAACCCGCCTGGACACCTTCCTGTGTAACCTCATCTGGGTGTTCCTGCTCCATGGGGGGATTGCACTGGATGAGCTTTCGAGGTCCCTTCCAATCCCTGACATTCTGTGATTCTGTGATTCTGGTGTGGCCTGATGCAGCTCCACTGACCTCAACAGAGCACCTCAGCGAGAGGATCACCTCCTTCTCTATGTGAGAATATTCAATTTCCCCGCAAACCTGAAGCCCTAAAGGATTTTTTGATAGGCTCCACAAAGCAGCTGATAGCCCAAGTGGGGCTTCATATCTGTGGCTGGATGCTGAGAGGCTCCCAGATGGTCATGTGTCCCCGTTGGAGAGGTGTCAGCATGTTATCGGTGAGGGTGGGCAAATGTGCCAAAGCTGGGTGCCTGAAGGGCTGAGAGATGGTTGCATGTGAGTGGCACTGGATGGAGGCAGCTGGTTCCTTTTCATTGCCTCTGTCCCCACGACACAACTGCAAGGAGACAGCAGCTTTCAGAGCTGGTGAAAGCCTGGGGCAGGGCAGCCTTGGTGCAGCTCCTGGGGGGAGCTGGACCCCCGGCTGCAGAGCGCTGCGTGTTTTCTTTGCTGGAAAGTTGCTCTCCATATCCCTCACTACAAGACAGACATTGAGGTGCTGGGGCAAGTTCAGAGAGAGACAACAAAGCTGGTGAGGGTCTGGAGCACAAGTGTGATGGGAGCAGCTGAGGGACCTGGGGGGTTCAGCTGGAGAACAGGAGCTGAGGGGAGACCTTCTGATCTCTGAACTGCCTGAAAGGAGCTTGGAGCATGGAGGGGGTTGGTCTCTTCTCCTAAGCAACAAGTAATAAGATGGGAGGAAATGACCTCAAATTGCACCAGAGGAGGTTTAGATTGGACATGAGGAAAAATTTCTTCTCGTTGTCAGGCATTGGAACAGGCTGCCCAGGGCAGTGCTGGAGTCACCATCCCTGGAGGGGTTTAAAAGACGCGTAGATGAGGTTCTTGGGGACATGGTTTAGTGCCAGTGTTGGGTTAGCAGTTGGACTCCATGATCTTGAGGGTCTCTTCCAACCAAAATGATTCTGTGATTCTATGTAATGTAGGGTAGAGCAGTTTTGCCTGCTTGCAGCAAGGACAGATGTGAGCGCTGCAGTCTCGGTCCTAAAGTATTCATGGCTTTCCATGCTGAGCTTCAGCTCTGCTATAGTAACAGGCTTTTACTTCTCATCCGAGGACGGCAAAGTGCCCTGCAAACAATTAAGTCTCGCAATCCCCCAGCGAGCTGGGAGAGAATTATCTCCTCATTTTTAACTGTCTCAAAAATGACATAGAAATTAATTGACTTCTTCAAGGTCACTCAAAGAGGCAGTGGGAGATTTAAAAATGGGACCCAGGAGTCCTGACTGCTGGTCCTTTCTAATCACTAGATACCTAACAGCAATTGCTAAAGAACCGGCTCTTAGGCTTTACAGTTTTGATTAAATATTGGAGCTTTAAAGGAAAAAAAAAAAAAGAATCCCCTACAAGTTTTCAAGCAGTGCGTGACTGGGCACAGCTCCTTTGGGAATACAAGCGCTATTTAAGAAGAGCTGAGCTGCTCTACACTCTGCATACGCATGAGCTCTTTGGCTTGATGCCAACTGAGATGGGCAGCAGGTCTGTTCCTGCCATCAGGGACAGCTCAGGTAGCTGGCAGGGATTTGCATGTCCATGTCCAGAAGATGAGGTCCTGAACTAAAGAAGTAGCAAGCTGTGCGTTTACACCTTACACTGGACTTCTGTTGCATTATATGTTCAAAAGCAGCTGCTAAATACCAGCAGCCTGGGCTTTGAGAATAACACATGGAGTTTAGTGGATGCATCTCCTGCTCTGTGTGCAGAAGCAGAGCGCTAAGTTGGCTCCTTGCCTGAAATCATCCTGTGGCTGCCAGGAAACACCTTCCACCGGGTTCCTCACAAAGCTCAGCGACCTGTTTCTGTTGCCACCTCATTTCTTCTCCCACCGGTGCACAAGCACACTTGTGGGGAGGATCTGGAGCATCTCACATAGCAAAAGGTGCCAATGCTTAGAGAACTGAGTCCCCTGACCAAAGGAATCACTCTCCAAGGACAGACTTTTGAGCAGGGCCTGTTGTGATAGGACAAGGAGTGATGGTTTTAAACTAAAGGAGGGGAGATTCAGGCCAGACATGAGGAAGAAATTTTTGACAATGAGAGTGGTAAAACACTGGCCCATTTTGCCCAGAGAGGTGGTGGAGGGGAGATTCAGGCCAGATAGGAGGAAGAATTGTTGCCCCTGAGGGTGATGAGAGCCTGGCCCAGGTTGCCCAGAGAGGTGGTGGATGAACCATCCCTGGAGACATCCCAGGCCAGGCTGGACGGGGCTCTGAGCAACCTGAGCTGGTGAAGATGTCCCCCGCGGCCCCAGCACAGGGACTCTTGTCCCATCACACTCCCAGCATGCAGCCCAGTCCCACGAGTGCCCCATAGCAAGGGCGGTGATGGCAGCACAACCTGCCCCTTCATTTATTCTTCCCTGCTCTTACCCTCAGGGATCACCACTCCCAGCCCCTCCATCTCCATCAGCAAGACCTGTCCCAGCCATGTGGCTCCAGCATCCTGACTCACTGTTACCCTCTAGTGCTGGACCAGGCGCTGCAGGCAGCGCTGGGTTGTCCTCTCCACTCCCATTCACGCCAAATTCAAGTCCTGGCCCCAGCAACTTACCGGAGGGTGCTGAATTTCAGTCCCTGGGTGGTTTGCTGAGCCACTCACTCTGTCATCTGGCTGTCAGGTAGCACAGACAAGCATTTTGGTTTGCTTGATTATGCTCCTGCTGCATTTTATTTTTTCTTCCTTTCTTCCTTTTTATTTAAGGCTCTCCCTGTCATCTTGAGTTTTGTTCTCCAAACCTCATTTGCTGTGGTTTTAGTGGAGGGACCGGTAGCTGGTTTGCCTATGGGGAGGCTGATGGTGAAATGCCTGCCAGGAACAATTAGAGAAAACTTGGTCTGTTGGAAACTCCTATTTTTATAGGGAAAGCGCTTCTGGAAAGTGGGGCCAGAGTTTGCTCCCAGTCTGCACCAGTAAGGGCTTGGACACAGGAAGATGAAGAAAATGCTGAAGCCCTCTTCTGCTTTCCCCCAATCACTGAGAATATGATGAAATCTAACAAGGGAAAGTGTAGAGTCCTGCATCTGGGCAGGAACAACCTCAGGTTCCAGTATAGGTTGGGAAATTACATATTAGAGAGCAGTGCAGGGGAAAGGGACCTGGGGATCCTGGTGGACAACAGGATGACCATGAACCAGCACTGGGCCCTTGTGGCCAGGAAGGCCAATGGTACCTGGGGTGTATTACAAGGGGGGTGGTTAGTAGATCGAGAGAGGTCCTCCTTCCCCTCTGCTCCGCCCTGGTGAGACCACATCTGGAATATTGTGTCCAGTTGTGGCCCCTCAGTTCCAGCAGGACAGGGAACTGCTGGAGAGGGTCCAGCGCAGGGCAACAAAGATGCTGAAGGGAGTGGAGCATCTCCCGTGTGAGGAAAGGCTGAGGGAGCTGGGGCTCTGGAGCTGGAGAAGAGGAGACTGAGGGGTGACCTTGTTAATGTTCATAAATATATAATGGGTGAGTGCCACGAGGATGGAGCCAGGCTCTTCTCGGTGGCAAACAATGATAGGACAAGGGGTGATGGGATCAAGCTGGAACACAAGAGGTTCCACTTAAATTTGAGAAAAAACTTCTTCTCAGTGAGGGTGACAGACACTGGAACAGGCTGCCCAGGGGGGTTGTGGAGTCTCCTTCTCTGGAGACATTCAAAACCCGCCTGGACATGTTCCTGTGCGACCTCACCTAGGTGTTCCTGCTCCAGCAGGGGGATTGGACTAGATGATCTTTTGAGGTCCCTTCCAATCCCAAACATACTGTGATACTGTGAATATTGCCATTGGTTTCCAAACAGCCAGGATTTTCCCTCTCTGCTGGGAAATGAAGGGCTGAGCATCTTAAGAGCAGCCTTTATGAGTGAGGCTCAAGACTTCAGAGTGCTGGGATTTGGCTGGGGTGGAGCAGGAAGCTTGAAGGGGGGGTGGATTTCCTGGGGAGGGTGGAGAAAGGGCAGCAGCTGAGCTCTGACCCTCCTTCCCACCCTCCTTCCAGGGGAAGAGGTTTGGCATTTGTCCCTAGTAGGATTCAGCATGCTGGGCACCCAAATTAGATGCCTTCTCGCCCCATCCTGGCCACAGCCCTGAATGCCAGTGATTCAACACTGGAAACACTAGTAAAGCTACTTTCTTTTTAATCTTTTTCTTTTATTTCTTAATAAGTTCTGCCAATTCCTTATTTCCTTATAACTTGTTCATCTGAGAGGACTCTCATAGTCACATTGGCTATGGACTCAAAGCTGTGTAATCAAGAGCTCGCTGTGGCCCCCTTACACATTTGCACCTGTTTTTCTGATCAGCTTAGCTTGTTTATAGACATGTGTGAAATGCAGCTTGTGGTTTTCTGTCCTAGTGCATCTTGTTTGACTGTATTTTAACTTCACCAAGTGTACCCATTGATAAAATAAACATCACTATCCATATAAATCATTCACACTTCGAGATCCTGTGATAAAGCACGGTAAAAGTGTCTTGCCTACACCGCTGACCTGAGCAAAGCAAACATCCTGTGAGATAGGTAAGGAGCACTTAGAAACTTTATGGCCAGAAACACCATTTGATCTTTGAGTCTGAGCACTTGTATACACAGGCCATAAAAATTCACCCACGTATTTCTGCGTTGTTTCCAGCAATGAATTTTTTGAGTGATGTGTCTGGAAAACATACAGGGCATTTTTAAGTTGCCTAAATTGAGGTGTATGGGTTTTTTTTGAGATGCTGTGGGCATGTGATGCACCTGCACAGGTCTGGTAGGACATGATGAGGCTCCCTCCCTTTTGGAGCAGCTGCTGGAAGTAGGGCAGGACACCTCCAAAACCCTCAAGAGGTGTGAGATATCTGTGTGTTGTCAACACAGCTGAGCTCTGTGCATCGTATGAAGGGTAGGGTTGAGCTCACAAACCGAGACAGCTACATTCAAATGCCTGCAGACTGGTGTCCACATGAGCATGGAGTGTCTCAGTTACTGTCAGTGGAGATTTTGTCCATCCAGTCACAGAATCATAGACTTACCGAATCACAGAATAGTTTGAGTTGGAAGGGACCTCCAAAGCCCATCCAGTGCCACCCCTGCCATGAGCAGGGACATCTTCACCAGCTCAGGTTGCTCAGAGCCCCGTCCAGCCTGGCCTGGAATGTCTCCAGGGATGGTTCATCCACCACCTCTCTGGGCAACCTGGGCCAGGCTCTCATCACCCTCAGGGGCAACAATTCTTCCTCCTATCTGGCCTGAATCTCCTCTCCTTTAGTTTTAAACCATCACCCCTTGTCCTATCACAACAGGCCCTGCTCAAAAGTCTGTCCCTGGAGAGTGATTCATTTGGTCAGGCGACTCAGTTCTCTAAGCATTGGCACCTTTTGCTATGTGAGATGCTCCAGATGCTCCCACACAGCTGATGCTGAGGATACCTATGGAATCTGAAGTGTCAGACTTGACAAAGGACTTAAAGAAGACACAGATCTGGATGACACCAAATGTCAGAGAGGTGTGGGCCTCCACAGAGCTTTTATCATATCTGCCAGCAGATATGTGCGCAGATACCTGACATATCCCAAAGAGCATTTGACACCTCTGGAAACTGAGCTGAGTTCTTTCCTAACTAGATGTTCATAATTTAGATACTTATATCTAATGTGGCCACTCGTGGCTCCCTTTACCATAGGTGGTAGGAAATGTGCATTCCCAGGGCATGATTCGTCTGCCTGGCTTTCAATGTCTTTTCTTTTTTAGGAAGACAAGAAAAACTGTTTCTTCTGACAACACAGACAAGATCTTGACGGGGTTGAAAAGGTGCATAGCAAGATGTTGGCTTTTTGCTGTAGATACAGTCATTTAATCAGAAGAGTTGCATCTTCAGGAGGTAGAAAGTTCACCAATTGCTTTGATAGATTTTGCCTGTGACTTGCAGTTGTCTCATCTGAATTTGTCTGGTTTGGACTTCTGGCTTCAGTTTTATGTCCTGCTTCTCTTCATGAGGCTGAAGGACCCTTTAGCACCGCAGTGAGTCATATATTCTGATCATCCCATTGATAAAATAAACAACTGGAGCCACTCAAGGCCTTGCGAGATTGCTTAAAATTCTTAGGAACTGAGATAACACGTGGTGAATACATTGTTTCCATCAATGAGGACAAACAGAACAAATTATTAAGTAATTCTATGTTACAAGATAACTGACTTAATAACATCATTGCAAAGCTACGTGCAAGCTACATATGGATGGGAGAGTTTAACTGTATATCAAAGTCTGTCTGTCCATTTAAGAGACTCAGAAAGACCAGAGAACTGGAGAGAGAATATCCAGGGAACATAGTCAGAGGAACATTGTCAGCATTTGCTGAGAAAATGGAGAGAAAGAAACCGATAATACATTTTACTGTCACCTCTTGAGTTATCTGGAAAATGGATAGGAGCTGTAACCTCAAGAAGCAGTTTTCAGTTCTTTTCCGCTATTTCTAGGAGACAAAATAGGGCTTTATTGATGAATGAGATTGCGCTGCAGAGATCTTGATCCTACAATAATTTCTCTTGGTGGAAGCAACTCTGAACTTAGACAAGTGCTTCAGCGTAACCCAGAACAGATGCCTTTCTTGAAGCATTCTGTTTTCGTCAGAATACCCTCTTTCATCCCAGATTTTGGAACGGCATGTTGGGTCTTCTTTGTTTCCCTGTTTGAAACAGCACAACAGCTTAGAAGAGGGAGGTTCAGAGGGCGGAAGGCTGAAAGTCATCGCATGGCTAGCAGGTGGACTCATCTCCTTCAGAATGGGTTCCGACACCATGACAGACTTCACTGGTCATGATCTTGGCCTCATATCCCATATGTGAGAGATGCTAAGAAGATAGGCACATAGGATACCTGAAGTCAGTAGGATTTGAGGCTGAGTGGGAGAAGAAGTCCCTTGATGCTGGGTATTGACCATCAAGCAAGGCAACAGGTTGAAGAACAACCCAGAACATAGTGCTAAGGCACCTCCAGTGCCTCTTCTGTGCGTGGCTGTAATTTGTTTCATCACTCTCATGGCAGGCAGTGTGGAAGAGGAGGTGGATGCCATTCCAGATGATGTGGACAAGGTGATCAGATCTGTTTTCTGACATCTTGTTGTGACCGTGTGCGCTGGAAAGGCACATGGAATCACTGTGCCTCAGTTTCTCCATCTGCATAGTGGAGCTCGTAGGACGAATCCACTGAGTATCTCCTGAGCTGCATTAACTCTAGGTTGTCTAACTTAGTTAGTTAGCTGGTATAAATCAGTTCCCTTGGTGCTTGCTGACAGGGAGTCTGGCCTGGAGCTTGTGAAGCAGCCAGAAGTGCAGATGCAATTTGCAACTCCCATCCCTGGGGCAAACCCCACTGCCAAATCTGGGAGCCCGAGAGGGATTTCCTTGTGAGAAACATCACATTGTTATGCTGGGGAGTGAAAAAGGAAAGAGGACCCCATGCTGTCCTCTTTCTAGGCAGAGTTGAGCTGAATTTTCAACAGCCTCACACAAACCTCCCCGCCATGGTAGCAGATATCACTTATAACGTATGTAATTTGCGCCTGCAGGCTTGTGTCACCCAGGTCACATGCAGGTGTGTACTCCCTGCTGTTTCCTTCTCTGCTTTGGAAGGACTCGCTTTTGGCATCATGTGGCATCCCAATGAGGTGCCTGCAGAGCTGGGGTCTCACCGTAGCATGCACGGGCTGGTGGGTCTTGGGGAGGTACAAATGTCCCCCTTGCTGTGGTGGCCACCTCTGTGCATGGCTCCGGCTCAGGGCACTGCTGGCACTGGGTGTCTGCACCATCCCCATTGCCAGAGAGGCCGTGAGTCTGCAGGGTCTGCTGGGGGAGAGATTTCCTGCTTCTTCTTGGGCAGATATCCCTGATTTTGGCCTTGAACTCGCATTCTTCCTGGCTGACAGACCACTTCTCGCTCCCTTGGCAACACTGCGTTCACAAGACAGATGGTGCTCACTGCACCCTGCTTTTCCAGCCTGACCTTATAGAATCACAGAATAGCTGGGTTTGGAAGGGACCTTCAAAGCTCATCTAGTCCAACCCCCTGCAAGGAGCAGGGACATCTTCAACTAGACCAGGCTGCTCGGACCCCCATCCACTGTGGCAATCTCTTTAAAGTTGACACTGCTGGTTGTTCTGTGTCCCACAAAGCCAATCCATGCTGGAACGGAGCTGCAAGACCCTTCAGAAGCCCTTGCCACATCCATGTTGTGACCTATTACGGGAGATCCTTTGCAGGTCTTCAAGGCTGTGTTGGCCACATGATGATGGGCTCAGGGTGGGTGGCTGCGATGCTCACTGTTCTGTGCAGTCTTATGCTTGCCCCGATTCACCTCAACGTTAGGCAAGTGCTTCTTCTATTGGAGTTATATATGCTTAAATACCAAAACCAATTCCTGATAATACTAGACCTCAACTATTTTGTCTTTTCTCATAGTGAGACCTTGGCAGGATTAAGTAACTTCATAGCATCATCCAGCAAAATGAGTGCTAAATAAGTGCTTCATCATTTTGGGAAGTGAAACTTGAGCTCTCCAGCATGCCAGCCCAGTAGATGCCTTCTAAAGCTTGTTTGTCAGCTACATGGGCACATGGCTCTCCTGGAGGTCAGGGAGATATATCTGTGAAAGTGCTCTGATGAACGAGAGTAATGAACCACCAGTAGCTCTCAGCTCCCTGGATGATTCCATGAGGCAATTCAGTTACTTACCGTATTTCAAAGATAACAGGGGTTGAAAGGCACTGTGGTTATCTCTAGACACTCCTGCCATGGTTAAGGCACCATTTAACAATCAAGAATACTGAGATTTTACACCTTTTAGAAAGCACTTCAAGATCTGCTTGTGATAAGTGCCTTAGAGAAGCCAAATATTGCTATTATTATTTATTCCAGTGTCATAAATGTGTCCAGGCCTAGTAATGGATGCCACCGTAGAAACTTTGAAACCCCATCAGAGAAATGATGGCGTATCCATGTCTCCATAGCTGTACAATGCGCATGTGAGGGAGGTTTAGTGACTCACTCAAGGCTGCACAGCAATATGTGGTGGAGGTGGGACTGATTTTGGTGACACATTACTTGGGGCTGCACCTTCAGTAACCATCAGGTTAGGGGAGCAAAGCAGTCCTTACAGAGAAGGGTCCTGGTCCCTCCTGGTCGCATGGTTGTGCTGGGCAGTGAGCCTGTGGTGAGTGAGCTTCCTTCTGTCTTACTCATAGGAATATTTTGTTGCTTCTTCAACCCACTCATAAACACAGTTATTGAATCCCTACTGAGACTCAACACATCAATGTAAATACATGGGTCATAAAGTTTCCCCTACAGTGTTTTTTGGGTCTGAAAACTAGGTTCTTCTACACCTTCATCTTTTAGGTGAAATGTGCGCTTTGAACTTCTGTTGGAAAAGAGAGAAAACATTTCAGTCTGAAAGCCTGAAACTAGGTGAGGGACATTGGACTTACTTGCCCGGCCAGTGTGTGAACAGAACAAGAACTGAGTCCCCATCAGATCTAACACCTGTTCTTAATTAGACACGCTTTAATCTGTGGTGATTAAGTAAATTAGAGTTCAGTGGGAACAGATGTGCTCAGCGCTGTGGTGAGTCACCTCCTTGGTGGCTTCGCTGTCAGTCCCAGCCCAAGGTTGGAAAGAGCAGATGCTCTTGTGTTCAGTCCTCAGAGGCAGGACTGAGCTGAGCCGGTGGAGCAGTCTGGAAAAGCTTGTCTTGTCAAGGGTTTGGTCAGACATCAAGAGAGGACCTCAGTTTTCAGACACATCTACTTCATGCTTTCTATGAAGGGCAAGGAGAAGAAGTTTCATGTCCCAGGACTGTGCTCTGTGATCTCTTCACTGACCTCAGGGTCACCAAACCCTGCAAATTCCCCGATGGGTCTGCTCCTGCTCCCACTGAAGACCTTTGACATCAGCTCAACTGAGAACACACCTGGATTTGCAAAGAGAAACCAAGTTGATGTTTTTTGTTTGGTTGTTGTTGTTGGTTTGTTTTCTTGTTTGGTTTTGGGTTTGTTTTGTTGTTTATTTTTTGTTTGGCTGGTTGGTTGTTTTTTTTTTGGGGGGGGAAAGTATTTTTTCTAGATATTTTTGTCCCAGGTAATTTGCATTTTCTTATTGCATTGCTGAGGCCCTTCTTTAAAAACAGACCCATGAGCTAAACAGGGATCTGCTTTGCAATGCTTTTCTCTATTCCTCTTTTACCCCACTTGGTGCCACAGAACTGCTCCTCGATGGGTGCCATTAATAGATAAATGCTTCCTTTGTCTCTTCCTCCTTCGAGCCAACCCAAGAGAATGAGATAACACTTTCACAAGTCATTTTTAAAGTAATGGTAAATATAAACCCTTGATGGAGAGCTGTGGTGTAGGAACAGATTGCCCAATTTTCTTAGAGTGATGGAGATGTGCATGTCATTAATAAAACATCTTGTTATATGGTTTTTAATTATTTTTCTCATCTCAGTTGTTACCTCTGCTTACATGAGAAAGCAGATAACTTGATGAAGGTTCATGTAATAAGCATTGTTGGAGCCATCATCTGCCAGAGTATCTTGGTAATTAATGGTTTGTTTAAATTCCAGTGCATCATTTTCTTTGCACTCTCGACTGACTGTTGCTTAGATTCTAGTGGGACATTTGTAGAGAAAACAGGAGGGCAGCAGGACTTTAATTCATCACAAATGCTCATCAGCCAGGTGTGCTTCGGTGGTGTCACGTCCTGGTGGTGCCACTCTGGGAATAGCTGTCATCATACAAGAAAACAACGTCTCTTTGCTGGGCATCTGGGCTGGTATTTTCTAGCAACTGACAGTTCCTAACGCTGACACGTGGATTTATGAATGGGACTAAATACCTTATGAGTGAAGTTCAGTGGGATTTTTTTTCTGTTGGCTCCTGTGAGCCCTGAGCACCATTTTGTGTGGTGGCACAAGGTGTCTGTACAGGAATGACCAGGAGATCTGGTACTACTAAACCTTTTCTGGACTAACTGAGCAGCATAGGGGAAAGGGACCTGGGGGTCCTGGGAACAGCAGGATGACCATGAGCCAGCACTGGGCCCTTGTGGCCAGGAAGGCCAATGGTACCTGGGGTGGATTAGAAGGGGGTGGTCAGTAGGTCAGAGGTTCTCCTGCCCCTCTGCTCTGCCCTGGTGAGACCACACCTGGAATATTGTGTCCAGTTGTGGCCCCTCAGTTCCAGCAGGACAGGGAACTGCTGGAGAGAGTCCAGCACAGGGCAACAAAGATGCTGAAGGGAGTGGAGCATCTCCCGTGTGAGGAAAGGCTGAGGGAGCTGGGGCTCTGGAGCTGGAGAAGAGGAGACTGAGGCGTGACCTCATTCATGTTTATAAATACATAAAGGGTGAGTGTCAGGAGGATGGAGCCAGGCTCTTCTCAGTGACAATCAATGATAGGACAAGGATAGAAACTGAAACACAGGAGGTTCCATTTAAATTTGAGAAGAAACTTCTTCTCAGTGAGGGTGGCAGAGCCTGGCCCAGGCTGCCCAGGGGGTTGTGGAGTCTCCTTCTCTGCAGACATTCCAACCCGCCTGGACACCTTCCTGTGTAACCTCATCTGGGTGTTCCTGCTCCATGGGGGGATTGCACTGGATGAGCTTTTGAGGTCCCTTCCAACCCCTGACATTCTGTGATTCTGTAACTGGCATCTTACCTTTCCATCTCTCATTCCATCCAGGTCTGGGTCACAAACCAGTGCACTCATTGGGATTTTTTTTCCCCTCTACAGAGTGGCATGAGAAGTCCTTTCTCCCTGTCCTTGCTGCAGCCCTGCAGCTTATTTGTGCTGCTGTCTCACCCGATTTTATTGTGAGACCTGAGATACCTGGTCCTTGTGCTTTCTACTCCAGTATCACTGCTGACTCCGAGATTCAGTGAAATAAATAAATGCAGACAGAAAAAAAGGGTTTCCAAGCCTTGTAAACATGGAAGAAATTTTGAAAACACGATCCGGATGCAGCTCTGAAATTCTCAGAAAACAGAAAATATGAAAAATAAGTATCCTGTCAAAAAACAAAACCAAAAATTATTGTGACATATACCTCAGTAGATGCAATCCTGAGGAGATGAAGGGACCAAGGGGTCTGCTCACAGTGCTTCAAAGCCGATGGGTCACAGCATTAGCTTCATTGGGGCTGTCACTTTATGAACAGCGAAGCATTTAGTTAAATTGCAGTTTGACAAATCCTGAAGTGCACAGCTAATTTCGGTCAATGACATCCCTCTAAGACTGGTAGATGGGTGCACATCCTCACTGAAGAGGTTAACGCTGTCAGAGCCCGTCAGTGGAACGAGGAATGAAAACATCACTGGAAATATCGACCCCTCCATGCCTTGAGAATAAACAGCGAGAAATTCCCTTTTGGAGGGTGTCTGTCTGTGCCATGGGAGGCAATGACTAAAGCCAAGGTCTCAAACAGTCAATAGAGGTTTTTATACCTCAATGACTTTATGACCCATAATATAATTTGTGGTTCTCTGCTCTAATCAGATCTCATGTTTTGGGACAGAAAGCATCCTGCCATCGGGAAGGCGTCTGTCCTCCACGCAGCACAGATGCCCACAGATGACTGGTGACAAGGTGCATCATATGAACCTGTAAATCTGAAATATCCGCTATCAATGCCCGCTGGTACCATTTTTCAGCCAACGTGTCGAGTAGACACTAATTACAAGATGATAAGTGAGCAAGTCATAATTGTGTTGTTGATTACTTTTGGGAGGCCCCCCATTACTGTGGTGACAGCCTAAAAGGAGAGAGTGTGCAGTTTTGTGTCTTTGGGAACTTTAATTTTTGGAAACCTGGTGTGCTTCCCCTGGCATCAGCTGGAAGAGCTGCTGCCTTCCAGCTGCAGCATTGGCCAAGTGGAGCAGCACAAAATGGTTACAAATGGTGACAGGGACAAAGGAGAGCAGTCCCCTGGGCCTGGCTGACTGATGGTGACCATGGGTGAACATCTCACCTGTCAGGGTGGAGATTTGCAAAATATCCAACTCATCTGAGTTGCATTAACCAGCTTGTGGATATTCCCAGGGAAACGAGCTTCAGACATGTTGGGAAGGTGGGAACCCAGAGTGTGGGAGGTCCGCTCTTCCCAAGGTCTTGCCCTTTGATGGGTCATCAAGCAAGAATCCCTTTGCAAGTTACTATGGGTAGGAGTCAGCTTGCAGAGTAAGGTCTAAATTTAACTGCTTTAGTGGAGATGTCTTCATTTGAGCCAGGTGCCTAGGCCTCCACCTACAGGAGGAACTAATTTACCTGGACTCAGCTACCTCCTGGTTCCTATAATTTCTTCATAGAAAGGGTTGGGCATTGGAACAGGCTGCCCAGGGCAGTGGTGGGATCACCATCCCTGGAGGGGTTTAAAAGACGCAGAGATGAGGTTCTTAGGGACACGATTTAGTGCCAGATTTAGGTTATGGCTGGACTTGATCTTGAGGGTCTTTTCCAATGAAAATTATTCTATGATGGGTCTTGAACTTTTAGCTTGGACTAGAAGGTCTGAAGAGCAGGGAAGGACACTTAGTGCAAGGCTTGTTTCTGCTAAAGCGGTGAGAAACAGCAGCATCTCTCCCTCCCTCTCCCTTTCAAGCACCCACGGCTTTTCTCTTGTGTTAACTGTCATCCTCCTCCTGTTTCTGCAAATGCTGTAATTCGAAAATAGAAAAAGCAGAAGAATGAAACAAAACAACTGCTTTAAATCCCTGTAAAAAAAAAAAAGGGGAACCTAAGATATAATTATGCCTCTTGGACGATATTTTCCCCTGATAATACTGGAAAAATACTAAACATGTTCATGTGATGTTCTAGTGTGCAAGTATCTGTAGCACGTCTTCCTCCTGCTCGCTGCCTCCCTCCCTCTCTCTCTTGCTCTCTGTTTCAGGAACTGCCAGCATTTAAATGTAGATATTCCTAGAGACAGCTCAGATGCGAACCTGCAGCACTGCTGTGCTCTGATTTAAGGATCAGTCCGTAAAACCTGCAGAACACACAACCACAGCGTTTGGCCTCAGAACAAAGCTGCATTTTGAACCCTCTTTCCACCATTATTTGTGTCTCAGGCTCATTTTTGGGTACCTTAGAAAGAACATGAGAATTAAAGGGAAAAGTGGTGTTGGACCCTCATGCTCACATCACAGCCCCTTTTCCCCGTGAGAGCAGGGGAGGGCCAGGAGCGAGGTGGGAGCAGTGGATGATGCAAGCGGTAGCAGCGATATGACAAACAGGAGTTTAATTTGGGGGACAGGGCAATGAGGATGCTAAAACACTGGCCCAGGTTGCCCAGAGAGGTGTTGGATGCCCCATCCCTGGAGACATTCCAGGCCAGGCTGGACGGGGCTCTGAGCAACCTGAGCTGGTGAAGATGTCCCTGCTCATGGCAGGGGTGGCACTGGATGAGCTTTGGAGGTTCCTTCAACCCAAACTATTCTATGATTCTCATGGAATATAAGCACTAGAGGCTTATGCAGCTCAGCAGCACGTGAACAAACAGGCCAACCCCTCCCAGCTCCATTCCCTCCTGCTCCATCAAGCCCCACTGCTAATTGCGCTGTCAAAGCTCTGCAGGAAATTCCTGCTGCCTTCGTACAGAGGCTTCTCCTTACACACTCCTGGGGTGAGAGGATCCTGGGCTTAATTTATTCACTGTTTTCAGGGTCAGGTCCAAATAAGGACCTGTGCTTTCCCTTTCCCCTCTCCCCTGAGGTTTGCAGCAGCTGAAATCCAAGCCCTGCAGCAGATCACCATGTTTTGCGCTAATTTAACATGAAGCTTCAGGTACTTAAACATTTCTGCGGTCTTTGAGCACAAAAGTGGCCTTTTCATTTTTTTTTCCCTTTGCCTCCATCCTCTCTGTTATTCAAACACTGTTCCAAAAAATTTGAGGAATGAGCCATGTTGCTTGTTTCTTTCTGGCACATTTTGTGTTTTTAAAAGCAGTTTTTTCCACCATTTTGCTGGAGGGCTCACTGCTGGGCATGGTCCTCAGCAGGTTCTTGAAAACCCAGGTGGATTTAATACCAGTGAGAAAACCTAAAAGCAGATCTGAGTCCCTAAGCTCATAGTTTGTGTCAGATGTTTGCACATCTCAGCACTGGGGACCCGATCCCAGATTCAATGATGCCCTGTGGAGTGAGATCTCAGCAAAGTGGGCTCCAGCCCTGCGTGTGGGGTAGACGACCACTTAAGCATATAGCACGTGTATTTAAAGCTTTATTTGGACATGGCACTTAGTGCCATGATCTAGTAAATGGACTGGAGTTGGACCAAGGGTTGGACTTGATGATCTCTGAGGTCTTTTCCAACCCAGTCGATTCTGTGATTCTGTTAAAAACTGAAGACTCAGATCTATCAGCATACTTCTTAGAGGGCGTTTTCTTTTGGATCATTCTTAACTTGTCAGAAAAAGAGATGAAGAGTGAGCAGACCTTCTACCAAATAGGGTGTAGTTCAGTGAAAACTTAGACCTGATAAAAAAGTGGAGATGCCAATAAAAAATCAGAAAGGGAATGCTGTAGTCTTTTTAAAATCATTTTTGTTTGATCTGTTGTTTCGAAAAGGTGCTTAAAATCAACCAAAGAGTCTTCTTTGCAGCTGCAAAGGTGTCATCCTAAATTCAGCCTCCCATGAAAACTCAAGCTGCCTCGTCCTCATCGGGGTTTTAAATTGAATTAGTTAACTGAATTAGGAATGCTTTTTGCTTTTCTGTATTTGGTAGTGACTGATAAGCCCGCAGCTGCAGAGGAGCACGGGTTTGAATCAAGCTGCCGCCTGGACCTGCGCTTGGAATCAGTGAACCATGCGCAGGGGAGCTTTCCTGAGCCAGGCCCATATTTCCTGCATAAATGATACTTGTGACAAATACCTGGTGTCATTGATATTCCATTACTTTCCTTCACTGAAAGATCAGACAGCTTTAAAAAGCCAATAAATTCCCACAGATTGTCTCCGAAAGGGAGAAAATAAAAGATTCCTTGGCAGGCCACACACCATTAAGCCCGAGGAGCGAGCAAGTGTTTTATGGTTAGCAGAGCTGAGGTCACTGCTTTTGGAAAGGTGCAATTAAAATGCACTGAAGCTACGAAAACCCCACTGCTTCTGCAGGTGCTGGGGTGAAGACACCTTGTTCAGACAGCAACAGCCTCCGCTTGGAGGAGTGACTTTCCTCACCAGTGCTATGCTGGTCTTGGAGGCATATCCCTGTGTTTAGAGATAAAAAACCCATGGATCCCACCCAAAAAATAAAGAAAATAAGGTTTATGAAGATCCAAGGAAATGTCTTTGAAGCCAGAGCATCTACTTGCCGTGTAGACTAAGGGCCATCTGCATTAACCCCTTTTTAAAAGGGATTTTGGAGTGACGTTAAGGTTCTACAGCTAAGATGCCCGCCTTGTTGTCACCGCATCTCTGTCACTCAAGAGAATCTGTCACTCAAGAGAATGTCTCAAGCCACGCGTCTTTCTTTTTCATTTGAGTGTGCAGACGATGGGTATTCATGGCATGAAATCGCAGCAGCTTCCCCATTTCCCGGCGTGCTCAGGAAGTCTGGATACTGTCAGTTTTTGGGTGCCATTTCCTGAGGTTCGGGTGCCCTTACATCCATCTATCTGTTGCAATGATTTCCCCAGAGCTCGCTCCAGCTGTAATCCTTCGACAAGTCCTTTATTCCCACTGTTCTCCTTATGGCTGAAAATATATGTTATTCAGGCCGAGGTATATCTTTCAGCCATTTGCAGCCCGATTTTGAATTTCAATAAGCTGCAGCTTTTTGGTGTGTGTTTTCCTTCCTCCTATCGTTTGGTACAGCTAAACCAGATCTTTTTAGCTAAACACAAGAATAAATGGATATGCAGATTGTATTTTTTTTCCCTTTTCTGAAGATCTCAAGCACAAACGCTTGCTTTGATGAATGACTCATTCCCTTTGTTATAGTAGCATTGTTGAAGCTCTGGTGTTTTCAGGCGATGAGCAAGGCAAGGTTGGGAGGAGGAGTTATTGTCTTTTATTAGACTAGATGATACAGTTGGAAAAAATCAGTCAAGATTTCAGGCATGTGATCCTTTTCTTCAGGTTTGGAGCTGCTTTTGCTGCCTTCAAGCTGACTACAAGTTAAGAACAGCCATTGCACTATTTGACTGAGTTTAGTCAAAGTCAGTGCAGTCGTCTTCAGATTTTCCTTCTGACCAGGATCTCTCTGCCAGCACCACCCCAAATTCAACCTCATACTAAAGCTCCTGATTATTTCATCCATTAAATGATAGCAGGCCCTTTGGACATACTTGTCCACATGTCTGTTTAGTTTCCCATTGCTCTTTTATATAGTTGATAAACAAAGCAATTGGAGAGAATTAAAGGCATTTTTGCCTTGTTCCTCATGATGTTTAGACGAAATTTCCACATTCAGGTAATTCCAGTCCCATGCAACAATTGCACAGTAGGAAAAGGAAGGAGGGGGGGAGGCAACTGGTGTAATTTAAAACTTCTGTCCAAAATAACTGGGGAAAAAAAAAAGTCCCCAAATTGACATGCCTCTGAATACATTTATTGGGGAGGTTCCATTTCCAAGCAGACCCTGGGACCAGAAAACCTTTCCATGTGCTCCAGCCCCAACATGAGGCAGGAGCTGGGGCAGGGAGGGTACGGCGAATGGGGACCCCCAGCTCAGGGTGGCTTGGGGACACACCGTGCATGGGCAGTGTGAAAATGACCAGTTTGCACATCACTGCCTGTGAGGAGGAAAATGTCCAGCACCCATTGTGATACCCTCATCATGATATCCCAATCGTGATACCCTCATCAGGATATCCCAATCGTGATACCCTCCCTCATCATGATACCCCAACCTTGATACCCTCATCATGATAACCCCGCTGATGCAAGGCCATGAGCGATGCTGCCTCCAGGCTGGGGCATGTGTAAGGTACTGCCCATGGTGGATTTGGGGGCTGATGACCAAACAGACCCCCAAGTCCCTAAGGGTTTGCATGGGCATTGTGTTTTTCAGGCAAGATTTCTGCTCTTGGCCAAGGCAAGGCACACTTTCCAGCCTGTTTATCCCAGCCTAGCTGGGTGCGGGAAATCTTTCCTCCTCCTCTCCCGCTGCGTCTGACTCAGAAGCACATTTGAAAATCCCAGGTTTCTGCCATCTCCTGCCTCTCCCCCTCTGGGTAACGGGAGGCTGAAGGAGAAGCAAACAAAGGCGTCCTTATGCTCGGGAGAGCTGGCGGGTCGCGGAGCGGCGACTCCTCCTCTCCTCCCGCTGCCCTCCCGAGGATTCGGCCTCCCCATTGTCTGCAGCAGCTCCAGGCGAGTTACAGCCTTCCTTGGCGTGGCTTTCACATCCAGGCGAGAGCTGGGGCTGATAGGGGGGCTGTTGATATTCATTATCTGAGCTGTGGTATGCACTTGAGTCCTTTGCTGCACTTGCAGTCCATTGTGTTTGCTGCTGTGCATTCATCGACACGGAGGTTATGAAACCTGGGGAAAAGACATATCAGGTATTTTGTTACCCTGTTCATCTACATCGGTGTGCTTTCTCCTGCCTTAAAATTATCTCGCAAGTTTGTTGGAGCCAGAGTTTCCCTTATGTTCGTGCAGCGGTGAGCACCGCAGGATCCAACTCCATGCCCAGGTTGCATCATTTTAACTGAAACGGTGCCATTTTACAGCTGCGAATCCCAGGGAGAGGGGATGGCAGCGGTTTGTTGCCAAAGCCTGTTGGAAAAGCAGGGACCAGGCCTGGACAGCTGAAGTCTGGATCAACCACGCTGGCTGTGGCCCTCAGCCTTGTGCAATCACCCATCGAAGGGGAGGACACTGTCCTGCAAGCTGCAGCCAAGATGTTCTCCAGCTGGATGAGGTTTTATTTAAATAAAGAGAAGGACAACTGAGGCTCTGCGCAAGGTAGAGCAAATATGGGACTCCTTTTATCTGCCTCTTAGGACTCCTATCTGCAAGCAGGGGTTAACTCCGTGTTATTTTGTATTATTTTATTAAATGATGGCTTGGATGCATGCAGAAGCACATCGGAGCTCCTGCTGTAGCACTGGGGTGGCATAAGGACACAGGAATAAAAAAACCCAACAAACCACAGAGTCTCTAGGTAGAGTTGCTGTGCATGTTCAGGTTGGCACCTGGGTGACATGAGGAGTAGCATTTCCAAGAGACCCGCTTGTGGGTTTCTGAAAGCGTTTTCAAGCCTGTGACCTTGTCAGTTGAGCTTCCAAATCCTGTGATGGCCAACAAACCTTCATCCCTGTGTGGTGTCCTCACCTTCTTTATATAAACTCAAGCCCCAGGCAAGGGCAGTCGGCCAAGCAAATATACACAAATTCCTTCCTCCCCTCCTTCCACCCTCTGCTCTGCTCAATGCACAGGCCCAACATGGGGCCTTGGAGAGAAAGGTCAGGACCATTTGGTGTCCTCTTACTTTGGCTAGTGACAGGGCATCTCTGGCTGTGCGGCCTTCTAAAAATAACCCGTGCTTGCAGAGCGGCTTAGCTCTCTGCCACGTACAGGAATAAGAGGATGGGAAAGGTCTCCAGCGAGGGAGATGTCCAAAAGTGGTGCCACACAGCACACTGCTTCTCTAGCAAAACCACCCTGCCAGTCTCTGCGGTGTGGACGTGCAGCAGGCAGAGAACTGGCACACAGAGAGGGGCTTCAGGTGGCCGTGGTTTGGGGGGGACTGTGCCTCCTGTGAGAGGACCATGGGCTGCTCAGAGTGATATGGCTGGAACACCTCTTTTATAAGGACAGGTTGAGAGAGTTGGGGTGTTCAGCCTGGAGAACAGAAGCCTCCGGGGAGAGGTTATTGCGGCCTTTCTGTGTTTAAAAGGGACCTATAAGAAAGGTGGGGACAGACTTTTTAGAAGGGCCTGTTGATATAGGATAAGGGGTGATGGTTTTAAACTGAAGGAAGGGAGATTCAGGCCAGATGTGAAGAAGAAATGTTTTACACTGAGGGTGGTAAGAGCCTGTCCCATGTTGCCCAGAGAGAGGTGGTGGATGAACCATCCCTGGAGACATCCCAGGCCAGGCTGGACGGGGCTCTGAGCAACCTGATCTGGTGAAGATGTCCCTGCTCATGGCAGGGGTGGCACTGGATGAGCTTTGGAGGTCCCTTCCAACCCAAAATATTCTGTGATTCTGTGACCCATTTGCCCCAGGGTCCCTTTATGATCACTGAAGGAAAACAGACACTTTTAGGAGGAGGTTTGTCTGCCTTAAATTGGATGGTGGATTTAAGAGAAGAAATTCACCCTGGGTTTGCTGGCTGTGGAGGCAGCCCAGGGTGAACAATCTTGGTGGAGACACCAGCATTTGGCTGGGTGACCCCTGCTCATAACACTGATATCTTGGGCCCTATCCAAGCTTGTTCCTGAACAGAAATGCCCATGCTCAGCTTTGCTGGCATGACAACTCACACTGAGCTCAGTGGGGATCATATCTGTGATTCTGTGATTCTATGAGAGCTCCTGTGCTGCAGAGCTGCTGGGTTATGAGCACTGCTTGGGGCAAGGGGTGAAGATGTGGGAGATAATCCTTTGGGAGCAGGTCTACCTGCTAGAGTCAGCCTCTAGGAGAAGACACCGAGGGAGATTTTAGGGCTTTATTTAGCTACTTCAGGTCTCTGATGAGTCCAGCAGCACAGAGCGGGTTGCAGAGGTAGCCTTAGCATCAATATTTCAGTCTTTGGTGGGGATCTCCCATCAGAATCAGTGAGTATGAACCAGCTCATTTAAATGTTCACCCTCATCTCTTTTTTTCTTTGGTTTACTGAGCAAATATGTTCTGTCACAGCACTTCTGTGATTTTGAATACTGAATCTAGCTTGATGTTCTATGAAAAATGTTTCTCACTTGACTTTTCCCAGGCAATCCTATATCGACCAATTAATTCCTCATCTAAGCACGTTCACAAAGTGTGACAAAGTCAGCAAGAGACAGCAGAAAAATGTGCCAGGAAAACCTGGAGTTACCCTGGATTTCAAAATCAGGGGAGTGTTTCTGTCATGGTTATGGAGAGCTTGGAAGATTTCATCCGAAATGCTGCATGCAGGTCCCTGGGGTACGATGAGTAGGATTTCAACTCAAAGTAGTGTGCTGAAGGGATCTGTGAGGAAGGTCAGAGGAATGGACAGTCATCTGTAGGAGAAGGGACTAAATCCTCCTGCTGTTTTAGATGGATTTCAGTCATTATATGAGCAGTGTTATATTTTATGGCAGCCTAAAACAGCTGATTGTGGGATTTGAGAAATCTCTGGCCATATATTCTGTGCTGTAATCAGGAATTAATCTGTCCGATTGCCTGTAGCTCTGTGATTGCACGTCTCCAAAAAGACAGCAGGGCCTTGTATTTCTTGACTGAGGTCTTGGGGAGGAGGCAAATACTGGGAACAGTCATCAATCTCTGACAAGGTAAAACAAGTGATGGCAACGATAAATAAAGTGGAGGTCAATCTGATTTCCTTTAATGGGACATTTGTGGGAAGGAGAGAGTATGTGTATGTGTGAACCACCTGGAATTGTCCAGGCAACCATTATATTAACCATTGTCTCCTCTTTCAACAGGTAAGAGTGTAACACATGCCCAGGGCCCTTCCACACCCAACAGGGATTTTGCATCCCAAATGAAAGCCAAGAAATGTGCAGGAGCTGTGGAAGTGGATGTCAGGAATCATAGACTCATAGAATAGTTTGAGTCAGAAGGGGCCTTCAAAGGTCATCGAGTCCAACCCCTGCAGTAAGCAGGGACATCTTCACCCAGATCAGGTTCCTCAGAGCCCCATCCAGCCTGGCCTGGGATGTCTCCAGGGATGGGGCATCCACCACCTCTCTGGGCAACCTGGGACAGTGTTTCACCACACTTATTGTAAAGAATTTCTTGAGGGCAGAGCTTGTGCTTGTGTCCCTCATGGCAATGGCTCTCTGGATGTGTGTACACTAAAGCCTGAGGAAGAGTTCTTTATGGGAGAGGAAACTACAAGCTCTTAGCTCAGTTACTCCAACAGAAAACCCTGGGCAATTGCTGTGTTGTAGATCAAAGCTGTGTGAAAGCAAAACGACAGAGACAGTTCTGGTGCTTACACTGGAGGGCAATTCATCCAGCTTGGCTGAGTTGAAAAATAATAAAAAATAAAAGTCTTGGTGGTAACCTAGGAAGGCTGTTGTTTCTCCAGAAGAAAAGATTCACTTAAAATCCTTCTTGTCTTCCTGTTTCCTACATAAATCACAGGGAAAGGCACCGTGCTGGGAGTCAGCATTTCAGCACTGGTCCCAGCTCTACGCTTGTTCCACTTGTGGTCTGCCTTTCGCTGCCTCCTCTCTTTCAGATGGTGATAATCCTACTTACAAAATATTTCAAAGTTCAACAAGCATTCAACGAACACCGAATGCTCTTAATAAATGTGAGCGTTGGGTTTACTTGGATGATGTCCTAACCAGCATCCATCTCCCAAACCAACCTGGTGTGAGGAAACCATTCTTCAGGCTATAAAACGATAGCCATGGTGGGCAGGAAATAATCCATGTAACACTTCCAATTAACTGATCAGCCATCACTTAGAAAACACCTTGGGTCACAAGCGAAGGAGGATTCCAAAGGCTGATCCAGTCCCTCTTTGCTCATTAGCCTCTACGTGCTGCTAGAAACCCGTTTCTGTTGTGTTCTGCAGAGAGGGGAAAGCCAGCCAAGAGAAGCAATACAAAATCTGCATCTGGAGGTTCATTTTGCAGGGAGCTGCAGGGACTTTCACACACGTATAGAAACTTATTAATAATAAACAGAGTTGCCTGGAACATTCATACATCTCGCGTAGGATTTAGAGCTTCCAAGTCAGGGAAATTTAGCAGATGAGCAAAGAGGGACTGCAGGGGTATGCAGAAATGTCCATGAAGGGCTGCACCTAGAGCTGTGAATTCCAGGAGAAAGGAATGGGGATTTGCCTTCCCCTGATTGAGGAGAGCCAGCCCAGAAATCAGAGCCAACAGAGAATGTTATCGCTGGCAACTGTAATGAAATTAAAGAGATGTTTCACACAGTATTATCCATCATCAGGTGTGTCAGTTTTCAACACTTAATGGCTTGAAGTTAAAGCCTTTCTCAGCTGCATTTCCAGTCATTGGCTTTCAATTTCGAGCACAAGGAAGGGAATTATGTTAGAGGTATTGCAGGTGAGATTTCCTCCCTCCTGCCACACATTTCCGTGGCAATGAATCAGTCATGAGACTTTATGCATATCATCTTCCTTGCCAAGAGAGAATAATTAATTCAGTTCTTTATCTACTTGCTTGTCCAAAATTGCTCTGGGATAATGGGACAGACACTAAGCTGGTCCTTTTCTTTGGTATGTGACAACCACATATCACACACCACATCATGCCACCATCGCTCCTTGTAGATATGGGACATCTGAGGGGCAAAGCATTGTGCTGAGATCTCATGAAGAGTCTGGGTGTTGTGCTCAGCCTCTCCATGTGTGATCCCACAACTGTCCAGACTTTCCTTTAGCAGCCCAGGGTGAGGAACAGATACATAGGGCACCTTTCAACTTGACTCAATTCAAATGGTGTTGGATAAACCCTACTGCACTCCCTGCCATAGGTTCAGTCCTGGAGTGAAGAAATGAACAGAACCACGCAGTGTGTGACAGTAACATCATTTGAAGCATGGGAGGACTGAAGAGGCCCTTCACTTTCACAGCCACATGAATGTGTGTTAAACAGAGATACAGACTCCTTTTTGGCACTTGTCAGACAACAGCAGCTTTTCAAGGCTGTTTATGATGGCTTCATATGGATTTTCCTTTTATAACAATCTCTCTCATGGAAATCCTCATTGGTCCCTGCTATTCCAGCAAAGGAGACTGTCTAATTCAGCTCATTTTCCCCCGGGAAGATCCAGCTGATTATGCAATAGCAATGTGTACCAGCACGTTAATGGCGCTTGGCACCTTCCTGGGCTGCACGGGAGGCAGGGGATATTGCTGTCATTATGAAATTACTCACGCTGGAAACACCGCAGGGTTTGTTTAATCCAAGGAGAAAGGAAAAAAATTGTTGGGGTGGGGCGGAGGGAGGCGGCAACCACAGCTTTCTGAGCCAGATGGCAAGGGAGTGATGACAGGACCAGGGAACCTTTGCTGGCTGAATGGGTGTCCCAGGGCCTCCCCACACTCCGGTTGCCTGTGTGTATTAGTGGATTTTAACTATCTGTGGGCTGGAGTTTGGGGATTTTCCACCATGCAGGACCCTGACAGCTCTTTGCCTGGATTTTAGCTGGATTCCTCCTGAAAGGAGGCTGAAGCATGGAGGGTGCTGCTCTCCTCTGCCAAGTAACAAGTGATAGGATGAGAGGAAATGGCCTCAAGTAGCGCCGGGGAGGTTTAGATTGGATATTAGGAAAAAATTTCCTCCCAGAAAGAGTTGTCAGACGTTGGAACAGGCTGCCCAGGGAAGTGGTGGAATCACCATCGCTGGAGGGGTTTAAAAAATGCTTAGATGAGGTTCTTAGGGACATGGGTTAGTGCCAGTGTTGGGTTAATGGTTGGACTCAATGATTTTGAGGGTCTCTTCCAACCAAAATGATTCTATGATTCTGTGGTACAAAGGGTCAGGTCCCTGCATAGCCCCCTGGGAGAAGAGGTCTGGGGGGAAAGACCCTGCCTCCCCTTCACTGCAGGTGCTCACTGAGGGAATGTGTTTTTGGACAACCACTGGTCACAGGTTGGGGATGCTTTCCTCCTGCTGCTGAGGAGGAGACGGGGCCAAACCAGCGCTCCCTGCTCTGTTCCTCTCCAGCTTTCATTGCAACACTGGACCCATGTCTGCCTCTCTGCAGGTCCCCTCTGCCTGCCCCAGGCCACTAGTGTCTTTATGGGGTTGGGTACCACTGCCAAACACTTGCTTTAGCATCCTCTACTCTGGAAACGAAGACTCAGCCTGAGGTCCGCCAGCCAAGTGATCCGGGTCTGAGCCCTACTGTCTGACCATCTTCTGACAGAAAGAAGAGCTATGTTGGCTGCAGATGCCCTAGGAGCTGTGCCCAACTCCTTTTGGCCATGCTGGAGACATTTCTGCAGATGAGCTTGCAACAGTTGAGACCCACACTCACTCCGCTGGCTCTTCAGCCCATCAGACACCTCTGTTTCATGGCTGCAGTTGTACGCAAGCCCTCCCCATGCCCCATGTCACCACCTGTGTGCTCAGTGCCAAGCAGCTGCTGGGATTGTGCCAGCTGGAGATCATTTGCCTCCAGTCTCCTCCTCTTCAGCCAAGACGTAATGGTTTTGCAGCAAACTCAGCAGCTGCTTGTCCCCCACCTGTGCCTGCACTGGCGCTGCTTAGATTTCATGTGCCGTCAATGGGCTGAGCTGACCATCACAGGATCAGGAGAAGATTGGTCTAGACTAAATTAATGCACAGACAGATCTCCAAAGGTACTACAAGATGCTCAGCCCATGGGAAACACTGCAACGTGGTAACACCATAGGGAACATGGCCAGAAGACTTGGCCTGTGGAGAAGGGATGTCTGCTCCTTCTGCAACTGGCTGCCCACATCATAATCCATCTCCTGAGTTTTCCTGCTGTGTGCAAGGTCCTGACAAGGGACATTTTCTACCCTGATGACACGGTTGGTTCTGGTGCCACAAAAAAATGACTGCAGCAAATCCAGCTGTGTGATGGACTGTGTCCCCTTCTCCCATCACCATAGGACATGGAGGAGAGCTCCCATCAGCAGTCTTCATCTCTTACTCTTGGTGAGGGGAAAGCAAGACACAGTGGAGATGCATGCCCCCCTGCTGGATACTGCTAATTAATGTAAGAAACACTACCAGAGGCCATGAGGCATTGAACTGGAGTGTAATTAGCTACATGGGATTTGCTACGTGTCCTGATCTGGACAACAATCAGGAAACCTCAGGGACTGCCTCTGTTGAAGAGCTGCCATATGAAAGCAGAAGCCCCCCTAGGGATGCTCGGTGCTGCTGTCCAAGCCTATGGGTTGTTTTGTGCCCGACACGAGGATGTATTGGGATGTACTTAGTGGCCCTGTTCCTGCTCCATGCCTCAGGGTGCCCACAGCACAGACATCACTCTCCTCCTTGCTGCAGCTTATTTAATATTTATGCACTCAAATGCTAGGGGATGTCCTAATACTTCATGTTCTCAAAGGTGCAGAGCTGCCAAATTATTTTGCTGCCTAGATCTTCTTTCCCCTTGCACTGGGCTGTTGCTGGGTTGGTCTTGTCTCCTGCCCGGGGATGGAACCAAATTGCCCAGCTGGTGTCTGGGGTGTCCTTGTCACCTCTGTTTGCTTCTCCCAAGCACAGAGAGTGGGATGCCCTAGGTGGGCACTGGCATTGGTTGTCATCGTGTCTTCTCCCTCTGCAGACCACGGAGACCTAGTGAATGCCAAGAGGTAGGTGTCCAAAATAGGCCAGATGAATCACACCTCCAGAAGCACCTGGTTTTGTGCACTGAGGACCCACTGGCTCAAAAGTATGTGTCCACAGTTAGACCGAGACAGCTTGTCACACCCTTCAGGACCCATGGGCTCCAGGGACTGTGAGCCCAAGGTAGTAAATGTCTTACAGTGCTTCTGGTCTCCATGGGCACCTCCCTGTGAGGGGCTGAAATTAAATGTGCCTGGTTTTATCCAGCCTTCACCGGGATAACTAAACCACCCTTTTTCATCTCCAAAGGCTTTGGAAGCCTGGAACGAGGGGATTTATTCTCAAGAAGTTAACCAGAGGCTGTGGGATAGACAGTGTCTGTTAGACAAGCCAAGAAGGGACAGAAATAGCCTCAAACCCACTAGAAGCCAGAACCTGCAAAAGCAAACAGGGCTTGTGATTCATGCCATGGCCAGTTGCCCATCAGGTTTGCACGGGACTGTGAGCAGCCGTGAGCGGAGCTGTCGGGTTTCTGGCCCCGGCTGTCCTGGTCATCTGCAGGAAGGATGGACGCCCTCTGAAACACACCAAGACTTGGAAAGGAGCATCATGTCATGCCTGGCAGGAGGAAACTGCTCCAAACGTAATGCAGCTTCTGTTTAAGGCTCGCTTGGCTATTTTTGCATGTGCGGATGGTATAAAATGTGTTGTTTTATTTTGCTTTAAAAGAATGCAAAAAACAACAGACACAAGGAAACACAAAGCAAAGGGCACCGTAGACACACTGCAGCAAAGAGGTGATGGGGAAAGGGAAAACAAGGCAACGACGGAAAATCTATCACCTGCTGTTAATGTGAGAGGAGTTGTTTGGTTCCATTCCTGTGGAGCGTGCTCTCCTGCTTCCAGCCTGGCAGTCCTTGCCTTTGCTCTGTAAAAAAGGAGTCAAGATGACTCATAGGAGTGATGAGGTAAAGGCTCTGGTGACCTGTCGAGCAACACCATGAGCTTCACGGTCAGGATGTGGGGCTGTGATCAGCAGCAGGCAGCTTGGGGAGGAGCAAGGATGAGTGTGACAGCCTGGGTGGCAGCTTTGGCACCAAAATAATCCTTCTTGCCAGGAATTCTCACCTGGAAGGAACCCCTTTTTTTGGCACAGAGTTTGGCACAGAGTCTTCTTCTCCACCTTGATGGAAGAGGAATGGACCTGTATGGCCAGACATCAAGAAAGCCCCAAATGAGAAAAAAAAAAAAAAAAAAAGAGAATAATATTTGCTCACTTAAGATTTAATGAAAGCCAGTTCTGTCTCAGCCCAGAGTGATTTGGTTTAGCCACAGTGTGCAGGGGAAATTTCTTACATGCATTTGCAGTCAGAGGCTGAGCCTCTTGGGTTATTTTGTTATCTCATGTGCAATCACTCTTGTCCATGCTGGGGTAAATGAGAAAAAGTTTGAGAAGAGGGAACAGGCTCTGGGTGCAAAAGAAACCCCAAGGATGGCTCTGAATGGCAGCTGTGATCACCCGTGTTGAAATTTGCCCAGAGGATGGAAAAGAAATGCTCATCTCCTTTGCAAAAAGAGTGGGAAATTGTTTAATCATGCATCTTATATCTCAAAAAATAAAAAAATTCCTTGGGCAGGAAAGATTCATCTTTCCCCATTCCCTGTGCTTGCAGTAAATCAGATCTGTTCCCTGCTGCTTCTCTCGCCTCTCTGATCTCTGGTGTTTCTCAGACCCAGTATCCTGCTAGAGGTTTGAGCTCTGTTCTGCAGCTAAAAGCAAAGAAGACGGGAAGAGGCTTTCTGCAGGGCAAATACAATGCAGGAGGATGGTATGTGTGGCTGGGGTGGGGTTGTGGGGGCTGGACTCACTCCCCATGGCTGGAGGCACATAGAATCATTTTGGTTGGAAGAGACCATCAGGGTCATTGAGTTCAAACATTAATCCAACACTGACACTAAACCATGTCCCTAAAAACATAATCTATGTGTCTTTTAAACCCCTACAGGGATGGCGACTCCATCATTGCCATGGGCAGCCTGTTCCAATACCCGACAACCCTTTCCGTGAAGAAATTTTTCCTAATATCCAATCTGAACCTTCCCTGGCAAAACTTGAGGTTCATTGAGGTCCTTGTGAGGGCTCTCATCCCTCTCTGCTTTTTCTTTTTGGGATGGAGAAACTGGCACCTTCCTTTGGATGGTGAGATGGTACCTGGCCTCCCTGAAGTATGTGTGACCTCAGTACCAGGTAGGACCATTAATGGTTCTTTCCTGAGAGAGCAGAAGACATGAGTGGGTAACATGGCTCTTTTGGGCCCCAAAGCTTTGGCCAAGCTCTCCCTTGGCAAACTGGTGCAGAAAGCCGGCCCTGACCCATTTTATTTTTGAGTACAGATGTAGGATGCAAACTCACCTCTGCATGGGAAAATAATGCCCTCCCCTAAGTAAGCCAAGGGCATTGTTCCCCTGCAGACCTGCCCAGGCCTTGTGGGTAGATGGATGTTTTGGGAACTATGAGCCAAAGCTAAAATAAACTAGAGAAACAGCCTGGCAGCCAAGCCCAGTGGAGTTCCTCAATGCCTCATTAGCTTCCCAAGCATCTTGTCTGATCTGCTAAGCAACACATGGAAAATTTCTCCTCTGGACTAAGAGCTGTCCATGAAAATCCTGGTGGGGACCTGGCCGCTAAGGCTGGCTTTGCACTGGGACCTGTCTCCACTACCCATATCCTCAGTCACTAGAGCTGAGCTCCACGCACATGTCTCATGGGCAAGATTTTTTGTTGGCAGTCATAAAAATCCAAACAGGAACTGGAACAAATTAGTTAGGTCTAGGTTGTATTGATGCAATGGGATTGTTGGGCACAGCATGGCCATCTCTCTGCTGGGGCACTGTGGGCAAGGGGTGCATTCCACCATCCCCTCCCATGGCTGAGGACTGGTCTCACAAGCTGGGTGAGACATTCCACCTCACGTGCTGCTGATGGTCACTACCTGGACCCCAAAATCCTCTGTAGGAGAGAATTTTTGAAGAGGATGGAGGGGAAAAATCTCCTTGTTTGCTTGTTCCTTCAATCTGTGTTTGAAGAGAGAGGATTTATGGAAGTCAATTCAATTCCCTGCCTTGTCTCAGCTGATATATTTCTACCCATCCTCACTACAATGCCATCAAGGAAGAGTTCAGACAAGTGCTTGGGTCTGATGCTAAACCCCAGAATGCAGGGGAGGCACACAGGGAATGGTGAAGCAGTGCTTGGACCATGCAATGTCGTGTTAACAGTGTCATCTCCTGCAGCTCTTCCTGTTGGAAGACATCACAGGTTCACAGAATGGTTGGGGTTGGACCTCTGGAGATCATCTAGACCAATCCACCTGCTAAAGCAGGTTCACCAGAGCAGATCACACAGGAAGGTGTCCAGGTGGGTTTGAATGTCTCCAGAGAAGGAGACTCCGCAGCCTCTCTGGGCAGCCTGGTCCAGGCTCTGACACCTCAAAGAAGTTTCTCCTCATGTTCAGATGGAACTTCCTGTGTTTCAGTCTGTGCCCGTTGCCCCTCATCCTGTCGTTGGGCACCACTGAACAGAGTCTGGTCCATCCTCTTGACACCCACCCTGAGATATTTATAAACATTTATGAGATCCCTTCTCAGCTTCTCTTCTCCAGCTGAACAGCCCCAGATCTCTCAGTCTCTCCTCATAAGAAAGATGCCCCAGACCCCTCATCATCAGCAGCACACTTAAGTTCACCTGCACCTTACAGAGAGGGAGGTGGAGGTCCAGGCCCAGCCGGTGGGAGAGACAGAGGTGGGAATCAGCCCTGGAGATGCACATCTCCAGCATGGTTGCACACTCGCAGGCTCTGCACAGCTGGTCCCCTCATCTGGGCACATTCAGCCTGGCTCCATTCAGCATCTTCCTGGAGCTTGAAAGGGCTGCTGATTATTTTTAATGAGCCTTCGCCTTACTAGAGGTTTGTTTTGCAGTGATTGTGTTGGCAGCACTGTAGCCTCATCTCACTGTGCAGTTTCCCTCACCCTGCACTCCCCAGCATTGCTCAGCACCTATGAGGAGCTGGTGGGGGGACCTAACAGGTTTGGGGAACAAATATTATAGAATCATAGAATGTCCTGGGTTGGAAGAGATCCACAAGGATCATCAAGTCCAACTCCTGTCCCTGCACACAGGTCACACCATGTGTCTGAGGACGTTGTCCAGTCTCTTCTTGAACACTGTCAGGCTTGGGGCCGTGACACCTCTCTGTGGAGCCTGTTCCAGTGTCCAGCACCCTCTGGGTGAAGAACCTTTTCCTCATGTCCATCCTAAACGTTCCCTGGCACATCTTCCTGCCATTCCCTTGAGTTCTGTTGTTAATCACTGAAGAGAAGAGTTCGGTGCCTACCCCTTCTTCTCTCCTTGTGAAGAAGCTGCAGATCGCAGTGAGGTCTCCCCTCAGTCTTCTCTTCTCCAGGTTGAACAAACCAAGTGACTTTAGCCACTTCTCATATAGCTACCCTTCCAAACTCCTATGAATATGCAGGCTATGGAGTGTCCACTGCTGTGCCCCATTGAGGCTGGAGGTGTACAGGACCCTTATGGGAATGCAGGACCCTGAAATGGAGGAAGGCAGCATGGCCTCTGGCCTCACTCTTGGGGAAGATTTGATCTCCACAACATTTGCAGCGCCTTCAGGGCATGGCATGATGCCTACCTGGCTCTGACCTCCTTCTTCCCACCTAGGAGCAAGGTTAGGAGATTTGGGAGGTTCCTTCCTTGCCCTGTAGCCTTCCCGCACACCTGCCCCAAGAGCCCAGGGCATGATTCAGCTCATCCCAAAGCTCGGCAGATGATTCACACCATATAAGTGCCCATATCTCACCATCAGCTCCAAAGGGAGCCTGGGATGGAGGGCTGAGCTGACTGTCTTTGGATATTGCATCAGGCCCTTTATACTCTGGAAAACTGAGTAGCGTCCTGGCCTTGCAGGAATTAAAACTAATATGATGGAGGGTGATCTTGCACCGATATCAGTGCCAGGTCGAGAGGAAATGGCCTCAAGTTGCACCAGGGGAGGTTTAGATTGGATATGAGGAAAAACTTCCTGGAAAGGGTGGTTGGGCATTGTAACAGGCTGCCCGGGGCAGTGGTGGAGTCACCATCCCTGGAGGGGTTTAAAAGACATGCAGATGAAGTTCTTAGGGTCACAATTTAGTGCCTGTGTTAGTTTAACAGTTGGACTCGATGATCTTGATGTTCTCTTCCAAACAAAAGGATTCTATGATTCTAAGGTGCACTGCTTGGGGCTGTCGCTGGAAAACCACCAGTTCTGCTGAACATGGGGCTGCTCCATGCAGTGACTGCTTCATTAATTAATCCCTGCAATCTGACGGGACATACCCTGTTAAAACCTGCTACCCAGCTTTATTTTTTAATGTTACTCTTGCTGCATTTTTTCCACAAGAAATTATTTTAACAGATGGTTTAGCTTGTTATTAATATACTTATTTCAACCTTTGCATAGAGCATCTGTTAGGGAAAAAAAGAAAAGTTTTGCAGGTTTAAAAAAATATATTTTTTTCATCTTTGACTTGAATTCCAAGAATCTGAGAAGGCGACTACCTCTTCCAAGAATGTATAAAAGCTTCATTTATATACCAGTAGGATGCCACTCCACTGAAATGTCACTCACTGGCAGATGATTTGGAAGAGGAGAAGGAAATGAATGTATATGTTACAGAACTGATCAAGTCTAGGCCAAAAAAGGGGGAAGCTTTTAAAAGCAAGCTCCCAACCTAGTGTTTCTGCTGTTATTTGGGTCAATCAAATAAATTAGAGCCAAATTGTCTCATTTTCCTCCCTAAATAACCCCTTATTTATTGAGCTGTTTTGCCTGCACTGCTGATGTGACATGTGGTGGTCACCTCCTGGCCATGACCTGAGTTCACAGCAGGCTGAGCCCCCTTCCCCTCTCCTTCTGCTCCCTTCTGCCTTCATTGGAAAGAAACTGAGGGGACACAACATAGGTGAGACCACCAGCACATCCCTCCTATCCTTGCCTTGGCTGTTCAGAGGGCCAGGATCTCCAGGTACACGTGGTGTGTCCTCAATGGATGAAGCTGTTGAGAAATTGCATCTTTTTCTCATACAGAGCATCTGACAGTATGTCTGAATCCCATATACCTCTTTCTTCCCCAGTAAAATAGTGTCCTACAATAATTTTGCCTTATTGATTTTAGGACTAGCCCTCAGACGGACCACAATAAAAATAAAACCTCATGAAGGTTCAACATGGCACATCAACAAAGGGCCATTTCCTTCTGTCCAAACTCTCTGGGTCACCCGCTTGTTAAACCCACAGGGCCAATGCTCTTCTTCTACCCAAAAGACTAGTCTGATGCTAAGTGACTTGATTTTTCCCCTTTATGACTGTATTGAGCAAAGATGACCAGTAAACTTCTTTCTGATGTCTTCAGCTGGCCTCTGCAGAACAGGGTCTAGTCTGATGAACTTCAATAACGATGTCTGCCCATCATTGAAAGTTGTAGGTCAATCTAAGCTCTCAATCCACCTGTGCTTTGTGTAATATCCTCCACAACAGGATTTCACGCTAGTTTAATACCACATGTTTTTAAGAAGTTGGTTATTCATATCTTCAATTTTTATTCTGCCTTCCCCACAATTCTCACTCAAATAGCATGAAGGATGCGGTCAAGGCAACTGAGCCCCGCTCTTTGTCTTACATGATGGCAGTTCTCATCTCAGCAGACCCCGGCTGAAACAGAGGCACCTAATGTACAGCAATGTTGATTCAGAGCGGTACCTTTGATCTGGAGTCATTCTGGATTCAGGGTTTCATGTTGCAAGGACAAAAACATGTCTTTTCTGCTGTATCTCAGACTGTTTTTTCCTTGTTTTGTTTTTTTTTACATTTCTGTATCAGGAGACACTATGGTCCAGAGTATTGCAGGCAAGAGGCAATATTATAAATCGTAGCACATACATGCTTTAATTATTTTGTCAAAACAACTTCTAAGCTCTACCTTACTACAAAGTACCAGGGAGTACCTATGGACCAGTCTTTTCTGCTCTTTACCTGTGTTAGTTCTGAGGACCTGCTCCTCACCTTCTCCTCCCACATTTGTGCTCACAGGATGGTTATTTTTGAGTCAAGCAGCCCCTCAGCTTGACAGCAACTATGGAAATAGACCCAAGACTACACAGATAGTATTTCAGCTTGAGCCAATACGACACACACAGCCCCTGCAGTGCCCCCCACCATACATCAGCCACCCACCTCACATCCCAACACCAGGGTAACTCAGTTTATCCCATAACAAACATTTCTGGCAGGGTGTCAACCCAGCCAGAGTAATAAAAATTTACAGCCATGGCAGAGGCAATGCCAAAAATACATGGCATAAATAAATATATCTCAGCACATAGGTAACACGGTTGTGATTTAAGTCCCTTGAAGTCAGTGAGGGGTGCTGTTTTTTGAACATTTTTCCAGTGTTTTCACTTTTTAATGACATACTTAACCTATTGCTGAAGATGTAATTTGTGGTTCTGAAATATAACCTCCTTTGCAGCCTCCATGCTTTGGCTCTGGCTGCTTTATCACTCGGTTCATTCCTCACAGTTTTGCATGACAGCGCAAGGGCTGAGTGCATGAATGGTATGCAGATAAAAACAGGCTTTTCCCTCAAAGGCCAAGCACTGCTGGAAAAGCAAAGGGGAGCTGAGATGGAGGGGAATACAGAATCATAGAACTGTAGAATAGTTTGGGTTGGAAGGGACCTTCAAAGCTCATCCAGTGCCACCCCTGCCATGAGCAGGGACATCTTCACCAGCTCAGGTTGCTCAGAGCCCCGTCCAGCCTGGCCTGGGATGTCTCCAGGGATGGTTCATCCACCACCTCTCTGGCCAACCTGGGCAAGGCTCTCACCACCCTCAGTGTCAAAAATTTCTTCCTCATGTCTGGCCTGAATCTCCCCTCCTTTAGTTTAAAACCATCACCCCTTGTCCTATCTCAACAGGCCCTGCTAAAAAGTCCGTCCCCATCTTTCTTATCAGTCTCTTTTAAGTATAGAAAGGCCACAACGAGGTCTCAGAGCCTTCTCTTTTCTAGGCTGAACAACCCCAGCTCTTATCCTGTCCTCATAGCAGAAATGTTCCATTCCTCTGAGTATTTTTGTGGCCCTCGTGCTTGGGGAGGCTCAGGAGAAGCTGTGAAATGCCTCTGGAGCAGTAGGAGGGAGATATACAGAAAGAGCGTTGTTGGAGGCTTTGTGATGGAAAACAAAGGCTGGATGCAACCCTACAGGTACTGAGGGGCAGGAAAGCCACATTTTCAATGAAGCTCATGCAGGGGTATCCCACTCCCATCCTCTCTGTGCAGAGCCTGGCTGCTGAGATTGAACCCAGGGACATGTCTAAGTGTGCACCTGGGTCCTGCTCCCCCCCTGCACAGCAAAGGGTTTGCTCTGGTCTTGCACCCAGACCCTGGAAAGTAAAGACACCTTCCAGGAGAGCTGAATGCTGAGCATGAAAACACAAGGAGGCACCCCTCCAGTTCCTTCATCACAGCAATTTTTGAGGTGTAGAGTGCTGGAGAGAGTTCAGAGAATGGTAACACGAAGCTGGTGAAGGGTCTGAAGCACAAGTGTGAT
The DNA here is from genome assembly GCF_964273445.1 of Streptopelia decaocto. Taxonomy (NCBI): domain Eukaryota; kingdom Metazoa; phylum Chordata; class Aves; order Columbiformes; family Columbidae; genus Streptopelia; species Streptopelia decaocto. The sequence goes on from NC_138655.1 coordinate 159,039,791, forward strand.
GGGAGCGGCTGAGGGACCTGGGGGCTTCAGCTGGAGAACAGGAGCTGAGGGGAGACCTTCTGATCTCTGAACTGCCTGAAAGGAGCTTGGAGCATGGAGGGGGTTGGTCTTTTCTCCCAAGTAACAAGTGACAGGACTAGAGGAAATGGCCCCAAGTTGCACCAGGGGAGGTTTAGATTGGATATTAGGAAAAAATTCTTCCCAAAAAGGGCTGCTGGGCATTGGAACAGGCTGCCCAGGGCAGTGGTGGGGTCACCATCCCTGGAGGGGTTTAAAAGATGCGTAGATGAGGTTCTCAGGGACATGGTTTAATGCCAGTGCTGGGTTAATGGTTGGACTTGATCTTGAGGATTTCTTCCAACCAAAATGGTTCTATGACTCTACAACTCTAAAAAGTGTCCCTTTCCTTTGTCCTTTGGCCAAGGGAGGCTGAGGGGAGCAGGGAGGAGGAACTCCTGCTCTGCTTCTCTGCACTAAGCTGCCTTTCCTGCAAGACCCAGCACTATATTTAAATGAGGGGTAACAAAGGGGAGCGTTAACATGGCAGAGGCCTTGTTTCCTCCTGATCAGTGTTCTGGAGCAGAGCAGTGAAGCCTTGGGGCTCATTTTCTCTCCACAGATAGACCCAAAGAGGGGTCTTGCTTGTGTCTGGAGGCTGGAGCTGTGGTCCTACACCTCAGCACCTTTTCAACCTGATGGGATCCAGGTTCTGTCAGCAGTAGCGGGGCCAGAGCTGGGTCACAACTGTCATCTCTGAGCTAAAGGATGGGCTTAGAGTTCCTGCATTTCCCACTACAGCTTTACCAATGACACAATTTTACACCGCTGGAAAATGCTGAGTTGTGAATTCCCTTTATGCCCATGGTAAATCTTTGGGGACGATCTGAGGCAGGCTGTGGCGAACCATCCATGTCAGTTCCTGTTCCTGATCTCTGTATATCTGCTCAGAAAATAAAACCATACAGCTTTGCCTCCCTCCTGCTTTTCCTGAGAGCCTGGCTCCAGAAATGTGCTCCTTTGCTCTGGCCATTTCTATAATTAGAGCAATAAGAGAGATTTAAATCAAGCCTGAGCTCTTGAAAAGCCACCTGTGGTGTTAAAAGCAAGTCAATAAACTGTGTTAATAGAAGCGTTAACATTTCAACAGTGTACAGGAAGCATTAATTATGACATTCCCTGTCAGGAGGGTTATTCCAGTGTCCCTCAAGGAACAGGCTGTGGTGACAAGTTTTGGACCTGAGCATTGAGCTCAGCAACAGCACAGGTGATGAGCAGAACAGTATCAGGCTGGGTGGGCAGAAAGTATGGGATAGACAGCCTGATTTGCTAGCTAGACCCCTTAAATGCAGCCTGGTATCCCCACTTGGGTCCCAGAGCCACTGGCTATCTGCTGTTGCAGCACCTTTCACTGAGATTTGAACATATCTTCTGCACACAGACAAGGGCTGGCTCAAAAACATCCCAGAACAAGAGAGTGGATGAGAGCACCTTCTGGGCAGTGGTACCATCACCCTGGGGAGCTGCCTCTGCAGGCTGTTTGCAGCTCTTGCCGTCTGTCCCATGGGTTGTCAGTCCTGCTGTGTGTTCCCAGTGGTTGTCTCTGGAACAACCATGCAGCTGGTCCTTTCCTCATGAAGTTTAGTCCAGGTTATTAATCTCATCTATCTCCTTCTTGACAGTGGGAGGCCCTCTCAGACAGGCATGAGCCATGAAAGGCCTGGGAAGAACTGTTCTAACATCATATTGAGCACAGGACCCCCCACTATCAGGCCCTGTTATCCCAGGGCTGGTGATTTGGGATACTTGGGAACCATATGGACCCATCCTGGCTCCGGAAGCAGCCACAGATGTGTTAAGATGTGCTGGGCCCAACTCGGCCCTGGGCTATTGAAAATACCTTTGCTCACTTACAGACTTATTCTACCCAGAGACTGGATAGCTGAGCCCACAAGCAGTTTGATATTGATATTGTTCTAAATGGAAGGCAAAAGCAAATGGAAACAGGAGAAATTTACATTTGCAAGTGCCAAAATATTCAAACCAAATAAATTTGTCCTGAATTTACTGTCTGGAAAAGCATTGCAAAATGCTTTGCTCTTCCAGACTGTTGTGATGTGTCTGCTCACATGTGCACAGGGACAGATTCCAAAGAGAAACAATGACACCAGCACCTTCTTAAAAATGCTCTGAATTAGCAAGATGCTTGGCTAATCCATTCCCAAACAGCACAGCCCTTAAACGTGGTGGGGAATACAGCCTGGAGCAGCCAGTAGCTGATATATCAGGACCATTAGCTGGGACTTAACCATGTCCTCAAGAGCTCTGCAAGGCAGGGTCCAGGTCCCACTGAGTCAGCTGAGTCTCTGTCTCTCCATTTTTAATTAAATTCCATTTTTACAGGAGGAGAAAAGTGCTCATGAGCATTTGATCAGAGCTTTTTTAGGTTTTTTGATCAGCATGGGAGAGAGGACATGTTCAGTCTGTCATTAAACATCTGACGGCTTCTAGAAGTCAAATAGTTGTCTTAAAAAATATCTTATATTAGGTTTACCTCACTTCCATACTAGCCGCTTCATGATTTCGCTTTGTCTAAGTGAATCCTCAGTGTATACGGAAGACAGAGCAGGATTTCTGCTTTTACTGCCCTATATAGCGTGTGTTTTATACAGTTTAGGCCCTGTTTCTGCAGAGCTCCAGACAGTATCCTTACTTCTCATTATACATGGGGATAACTAAGTGAGGAATTTAGGACCAAGGGCATGTAAGGAGCTAGCAGCACAGCTGGAAATAGGGATCCTTTCACCCTGGCTCCTTGGACTGTCCCCTCTGATACACATGAAACTCGAGATGCAGGTATTTATCTCTAAGGATGAAACTATTCTCTTAGTGCATCAATCAAAGTGACAGTCTCTGACTTGAGTTTTGTTAGATGTGTGTGTGGTTCAGAAATTCTCAGACGCGGGAGCCTGGGAGAGCCTGTGGACACAGAGCTGCTGGTGGCAGAGTCAGAGGATGATCCTGGAAATCTCCCTGCAGCACTGTGTCCTCTCCTTCTCCCAGACAGGGTGGACAACACACAGGGGTGACACAACCCGCTCCCGAAGCAAGTCGCATCCACACACTTCCTGGGGCTTTAACACCCCAAGGATGTTTTGCCATGTCTGTGTCACCTGCAGATCCATGCAGGATCAATGTACTGATGCTGAGGTGGCTCACAGACATCTCCAAAGGAACAGCAGCTCAAGAGAAGCTCTCTGGGAACAAGTTTGGGGAACAGCAGGATGTGCTGGTTGTGTTGTTCAGCACAGTGGGTCCTGCCAGCAGAGGAGAGAGAGAACATCTCTGTGCTCAGCAATTTCCCAGCCCCTGCGATGAAGCAGATTGTGGGTGGATGAAAGAACCATGGAGAGAGTGAAGGAGCTGTGGTAAAAAGTTAACTCTGCATCCCTCCGAGATGTCCTCACAGTGTCCAGCTCGCTGCTTCTGCAGGAGATGCCATCTTTTTCTTCAGGCCTCTGCCTCTTGGTTGTTCACTGCTGGTGCCAAAGCACCTTTGTTTGTCTCCTTCTCTCTCTTTAAGAGTGTTGCAAGCTCCTGAGTGGCTTCTCACCTCTTTCTTTCCTACCAGCACTCTCATCTGGTGTGGTTAGGTCCCTCACCGTTGCCTAAAACAACTCCTTGTTTGCAAATGTGACCTCTCAGCCTATCCTAAGCTCCCAAGATTGTCCTGAATATGGAAGAAGGGGTCCAGAGAAGTGGACCATGCCTGGGTTCCCCTAGGGCTAGGGCTGTAGGTCTCCCTTCCCCAGCCCGGATGGGTGCCAGCTCACCCCATGTCCTTCACTGAGCTCTGCAAGAGGAGGAGTGCTGGAAGGAGAGGGTATGGTGTGGGTATGTCCTCACAATGGATATACTGATCCTTCTTTCTCAGATCATTGCACTAATATTTCCCCTACTCCCTCTCACTGTCCAGAGGAAGGAGATCTGCCCAAGCAAGTCATTTTTGCCCTCTAGAACTCCCTTGCCCAGTGCTTGACAGCCAGGTCCACTGGTGTGGTGCAAGAGCTGCCTGGTCCTCCCTCCTAAGACCTTGGTGCCTGCCTGTCCCTATTCCTTGCCTTTCGTTTCATGCCTTAAAACACCAATTTTTAGTGCAGGGAAGATCTTGCAGGATGTATAAACCCCAGTGCTCTGGTCTTTGACTGTTCCTTTGGTACTACTTTAGCATGAGTGATCGAAGCCCTGTGATAAGCCATCCTCTGCCACTCACCACAGAGGCAAACTTACTGTTTCCATCCTGGCTGCTTTGTCTGTGTTCAGACTTTTCAGGCATTTCCTTACTTGGCGTTTATCACTTCCAGTATATCTACATAGACTTTATTTTTCTTACTAAGGCAGATTGAAAACCCATCAGTTTCTTGACTGCTGTCCCCTTGGCCTGTCACTAAATATTCTTTATCTTAGGATATGCTCTTGAAAAACATATAGATTCAAGTTCTGCCTCTCATGGCTGCCATTTAGCTAAGATATATATGTTATTATTCATCTCTCCAGTCTTGCCTCTGAAGCCAGTCCTTGTACTCACCACCGTGGCTGGATTCCCCTGTTACATATAACGTCTGCCTTTTCCCTGGATGGAGACGTTATTTATGGCCTCTAGCTCTCTTGGCTACAGAGAGAATTAAACCATCCCCACGGTTACCACGCTGCTTTGAAAGGTGCAATGGCCTCATTTCTCCGTTCTCCAGTGTGAGCCATGGCTGCCAGTGAAAACTAACGTCAGCGGCCGCGGGCGGAGAGGAGCTGCGGACACGAACAGTGCCAGACCTGCGGGGCTCAGCAGGTTTCCTCTGTAGATCTAGTGGTGATGGAGCATGGCGGGACCATGAATCACCCGTCAGCCCCAGGGTGAAGCAAGGGCTGATGGTGATGGTGAGATGGGCAGCAGCACCAGAGGGAACTTCTGCTGTGGCTGTTGATGGCAAAATGGAGTGAGAGCTCACGTTGCTATTTGTTAAGCCATTCCTTAATTTTCACTGGTGTGCAGTAATAAAATCACTCAATTTGGCTCAATTAACAAACTTCTGGGATCTCTGAATGTGTGCAGCAGAGCATGTAAGTGGTGGGACTCCACGGACAACACAGTGATCAGGTGGGGCCACGAGAGAAGATGAACTCACCTCCATTTCTCTCCACTCATCCCAGTTACCTCCTTTGTACCTCCATCTGCAATAGGGAAAACATCAGCCAAGCTGCAGGTAGTGATTCCCCAAGGACTTCGCTCCATGGGGCACCCCAGTGGCTGCCAGCTGGGGCATGGACTGTTTTTTTGGTGCAAGAAGAGGAAAGCAGATGGCTGAGAGCTGCAGGGTCAGCAGAGCATCCTTGTCTCAGCTGTGGGGTGAGGGCAGACACCCAGCCCTTCCTCTGGAGGCAGAAGGAGCAGACATGGGTACGGATCACAGAATCACAGAATGGACTGGGTTGGAAAAGACCTCAGAGATCATCAAGTCCAACCCTTGGTCCAACTCCAGTCCATTCACTAGATCTCAGTTTAAAAACCTCCAGGGACGGTGAGTCCACCACCTCCCTGGGCAGCCATTCCAATGCCTGACCACTCTCTCTGTAAAGAATTTATTTCTAATATTCAGCCTAAATTTCCCCTGGGTGGAGGGCAGAGCAACATCTCCTGCTGCTGCACAAGGGACCTGCTCGAGCTGCTGGGCATTTAATTTAAGCATCCTTCCATCATCTCCCCAACTTCACTAGAAGCCAATTCACAGGCTTCTTGCTGGCTTTCTTCTCCCAGAAGCTTTGAACCACCTCAAAACTGTAAGTCAGGCTCCACAGCATCTTGAGATTAACTGGGAGAAAAAAACATCTGCATCGACGTTTTTTTCTTAAAAAAACCCACATACGCGGAGTACTTTTCCTGGCTGGCTGTGCTATGTGAGGTTGGACTGTGTATTACTTTTCACTTTTGCAGGCTGTTCCTTGCAGTGATGAGAGACTCATAAAATCATCTTAAAAACCAAAGAGAGATTTTGCTTATAGTTTACAGCTCCAGGAACCATAGGCTTATTTAAATAAAGAAAGCTTTCTGATGTGACTGGGGCAGCTGGGAAAACAGTCTCCAAATCATACATAGGCTTGTTATCAAATGTCTCCATCATCAAAATGAACCAAAAGAAGGAAAACTTCATTAGAGTTAAGTCCCTTTGCAGAGCTGAGAAGCTGGGGCAGCAGAGCCCTTTGTTCCGCTACTACGTCGATTTGGGATGAATACTTAAAGATACAGTCATTTTCCTAAACAAGATGTCAGCTGCTTGATGCTCGTTAGTGCTAATGAAAATCATACAGCCTGAGTTTGTGCTTCAGCCAGTGATTCCTCCAAGCGCTGCCCTTTTCACTGTCATCTCAGGGAAGAAACCAGAGCAGAGTCTGAGATATTGAACTTTAAACTGGTGCCAGTTTTAAATGAAGCAAAACCATTGCAGAGCATGTAGAGAGGTTTATTAGGTTGCCCTTGAATTTTGTCCAGCTGCCTAGGACAAAAACACCTGCCTTTCTAATAGTCCATGGGGTCCTTGTCCCACCGTCCTCTCCAGGAATGGTGACACACCAGCCCCTTGTTGCTCTTTGCACGGGCCGATAAAGCTGCTTCTCCATGATGTGGTGGAAACACTCCCATAAAAGCGTGACTCAAACCTTTCCGCTTTCTTATCCGCCGTGGGCAAGAAGCCAGCGTAAGTTTTTGTTGGTTAGGAGTATCCATACCACAAGGATCACACATTTCCTATGTGATCTTGGCCAGCGTATTCACCTCTCGGCCTTAGCTTCCTTATTTTAAAGTCTAGGCAATAACAGCCTCCTAGAGGAAGGAAGCTTGAGGATTTGTATGCTAATATTTGTAAGACACTCCAGGGATATGTTGAGGAGGTCCATAAAAATGTCTAGCAGCAATGAGTAATGATTTTTCTGGGCATATCTTGAGTTCAGCCCAGGCTGCTATTGTTCCCAAAGCACCTGTGGGTACTAAACCTTGGGGACGCTTTCCTCAGCTCCATAAAGATGGAGAAAAGGGGAGGAAAGAAGAAAATCTCACATTGCTTTGATGGGTAGAGCTTTCACTCGCAAATATGTATATCAAACCTGCACTGGGAAATCAGGATTCATTCTCAAATATTTTTTCATTTTTGGTCTATTTCTTCAATGTTTCCTTTGGTGACCATGCTAGTAGCTGGCTGGTTCTGAAGTATTCACTCATTTGTTCCAGGATTAGCAATCACTGAAGTGTGTGACTCTCTTGACAGGTCTCAGCAACAGCTTTCATTTCATGCAGGCCTGAGGCTGAGAGTTCCCCCTTGGTTTGGTTGCTCTATTGGAAATACAGACTGAATAGCAAAGGCGTCAAGTGGGAGAAACCTAAAGTTTACACTCGCGTAACTGGGAAGATAATTGATTCCAAAACATGGCATTTTAGACTTTATTTCTACATTGAAAGAATAAGACCATCGGGAAGAAAAAAAAAAGCTTTTATGGAAAAGTGTCTTTCTGATAGTGGGCAGCAGAAGCTGATCCATGACTTTACTAATGAATAGGATGGTATTCATGAAACTAAATTCAAGAGCGTTTTCCATTCTAGAAAAGCACTGGAAAAGCCTGTCTCTTGTAATAAGATGTAACTTCACTTACTTTGCTGGTGTAACGTATTGCTTTGCAAAGCCGTACAGTCTTGCCTGTGCCTGCAACCACTAGCACAGTGTTGGGACTTCTCCGGTTGTCTTTCTGGATGGGTTGTCTTATCATGCACTGATTAAATAGCACTGTGGAGAGACTACTTTTCTACATGGCAGCCTGGAAGTCCTAGGTCCAGGCAATAAAAGGAACAGCCTTTATCAATGACATCTATTTTATCAGGGATCCTGGTGGAGGGATTTTCTCCTAGGTGCAAATGCAAGAGTCCAGTTGTGGCCCCTCAGTTCCAGAAGGACAGGGAACTGCTGGAGAGAGTCCAGTGCAGGGCAACAAAGATGCTGAAGGGAGTGGAGCATCTCCCGTGTGAGGAAAGGCTGAGGGAGCTGGGGCTCTGGAGCTGGACAAGAGGAGACTGAGGGGTGACCTCAGTAATGTTTATAAATATGTAAAGGGTGAGTGTCAGGAGGATGGAGCCAGGCTCTTCTCTGTGACAAACAACGGTAGGACAAGGTGTAATGGGTTCAAACTGGAACACAAGAGGTTCCACTTAAATTTGAGAGGGAACTTCTCAGTGAGGGTGCCAGAGCCTGGCCCAGGCTGCCCAGGGGGGTTGTGGAGTCTCCTTCTCTGCAGACATTCCAACCCGCCTGGACACCTTCCTGTGTAACCTCATCTGGGTGTTCCTGCTCCATGGGGGGGATTGCACTGGATGAGCTTTGCAGGTCCCTTACAGTCCCTGACATTCTGTGATGTGATTCTGTGATTCTGTGAATTTGAGAGAAGCGCAGCGGGGCCAAAAGCAAAGCACAGGACCTTGTGGTTTTGTCCATCTGCAATGAGAAGCCCTGATTGAGCAGTAAGAAATGGAGAGGCTGTCGCTGCAGATGGCTTGCAACGGCACCTTTGCACTCTCTGCCTCCCTGCTAGATATAGGGATGCCAACAACCAGACACTCATCTGTTCCCCTGCTGCCTGGATTGCACCCGAGCGGCTTGCAAACTGGTGTGAGAGCTCAGCCCTGGCGTGCTTGCAGGCACAGTAAAGCAACGGTGACACCATCCTCGAAAGAAAGAGCTGCTGAGGACATGGGAATCGCTATAAATAACTTCTTGTTGGGTTGTCAGCTGTGCATCCCCCACACAGATGGGCAGAGATGTGCCTCAGGCTGGTGTCCTGAGACTTGCTTGTTCAGGTTTACCTCTTACAAAGCCAGGAGGGAGAGGAGAGCCGGATTAGGCCAGACTGTTGATTTTTAAGGCTTGTGAAATGTTGCCGTCAAGCCTTCTCCGTGCATATTTGCATGATGCAGAAGCAAACATAAAACTGACTGAAGCCCAGGGCAGCCAAACAGGAGTCCTAAAGGGTACACGATGAGGTCTTCTTGCACTTCAGTGAGACAGCTTGTGGAAACATGTGTGCTCTGACAGAGGCTGGTTTCTATAGCTGGGAAAAGAGTGCAAACCCCAAGGCAAAGGGCCCTTGATGAAGCTGCCAGCGATTCCTCCTCCCTCCCCCTCTCCCTCCTCTGAGACACGGACACTGGAAGCGGTCCTGCTGATTAGGCAGCGTCTGAGCTGCCGAGCCCGATGCTGGAACACGGAGTACTGTTCTGATGCCCACGTTTTCAGAAGGAAGTTGAAAAATTGAGGAAGGTGCCAAAAACAGCCGCAATTAAAAAAAATGATACGAGGGCTGGAAGAAGTGGCTTACAAGAGAATTACAGAGCTTATGCTTGTTTAGCTTATCGGAAAGAAGGTTGAGAGGACATTATAGCACATAAGTACGTTCCGTTGGAAAAAGATAATAATACCAGGTGCTAAAGGGTCTTTAATCTAGCAGAGCAAGGCATAACAAGAACTGGTGCTGGAGGGCAATGCCAGACAAACTCCAACCAGGAAAAAGGGTTTGTGTTTTCCTCCTAACTGTGAAGGCATTAAACTGCTCCAGGGAGGGGACCATGTCCATCTCCTCAGATCCACGCAGATAATTTTCTTATGATGCCATCAGTTCCTGGGTGCTGGACCTCAAACAGATGTGTTCTGCTATACCCTAGAGCTTGAAGGAGAAAATTCAATGATCCCTTTTGGCTTGAGGCTTTCTCATCACTCACAGCAAGACAGGAAGAAAGAGACCCGCTGTTAAATAGCCACAACCCAAACCACACATTTACCACTTAGAGAAGCAGCCTCACAGAATCCACTCATGTCCTCTGGCAAAAAAAGAAAAACAAAACAAAACCAAAACCAAAAAGCAAGGTCTAGTGTGCAGCTGCAGGTCATCCACTGATGTTCAAAGGACCAGTGCCCAGGGAGTCAGATGCAGTAGGATGTGACACTGTCTGGTTTCCTCCTTTGTGTCCTGAGGGACAGTGAATTATCAGGCAATTCTTGGTTATATCATGAGTTATCCCAGTTCAAACAGGCCCTTGACCCATCTGTGAGATGTTCCTCTGGTGGGATTTCCTAGCTGGTGCCCCTTTAGGTGGTCTTGTATGGAAAGCCCTTGCCTTTGCTCTGCGGCCAAAACTGCATCGAAAATAGCTCCAGGCTTTGCATGATGCAAATTCAGAAGCAGCCCCCAGAAATAGGCAAGAACCAGTGGTGTGGTTGCACATACCTCTGTGGGGCAGGGCTGGCCTAAATTAAGGCCTGACCAGAACAACAGAATGACCTACTGGAAATAGCCCGGCTCTGCTGTACCCGTGTGCCATTTCCACCTGCGTAATAAGGTGTAAAACATCCCCCAGCTGAAATATTAGCTTGTTTTTATGCTGTCTTGGACTAGGTGTAAATACTTAACTCAAGGCATGGACAAGAAAAAAAAATGAAGCTTTAAATGCTTTAACATTCAGGAAAAGTACTCTGTGTACCAGGAGTTTTAGTGATCATATTGGGAGAGCCAAGTGTCTGAGCAAATTAGCCTTGGATCTGAACAGCTTTGCAAAGGGCTGTCTAAGAGTGAGCAAATACCGTATTATTAAAGACAAATGAAAGTAGCAATTGAACTGAAGAAGACAAAGAGTTTTGCTCATGTAGATGCTTAACAATTTTTTTTCCTGTGAACGCTTCTGAGATCAAACCTGATAACAGCCAACCCTCTTTTATATTCATTGGCTTCCTAACGACTATTTAGTGAAGGTCTTATGCAAATTGCACGTCACAATCCCCACTGCTATCCGGGAGCCAGCGGTTCATTGCAGTTTGAAGATTATGCTGCAGTGTGAGACTTGTTTGTTCAAGAAATGCTCCCGCTCTGACCTCCTCGAAGGGCTCCATTAAACACAGCGCTACCACGTTCGTCAGGAATGTGTCTCCTATTTCCAATAAACACAACAGCTAATTAGTTAGGGAGAGGGACCCAAAGAAAACAAACACGGTTGGAATAGAGACTGGAATTTCTGTAGCCTTTGAAATCCAGAGGAGGTTTTTGCAGCTGGAGTGCACGACACCAGGCAAGGACCATCTAACACTGTTTGGATGGGTACCCGTAAAGCCAAGACCAAGCTGCTGTGGCGGCAAAGAGACACACTCCCTGTGAGCCCAGATTGCTCCGTATGTAGCCAGAAGCTCACGCAGACTTCTGCAAATGTGTTCCAGAAGGGCTTTAGCCCCCCCTGGGGTGCAATATAAATTTCCTTTCATGAGATAATGAAGAGGCAACATGCTGCCTACTTTCCCTTCAGCGTGCTTTCTCCCCAAACCTACTGTGAAAGGAATTATTTCTGTCCAGCTGAGTCCTAAATGCTTCCCACACCAGCACAGACAGTATCTGGCCGTCATCACCCAGAGCATCACCCCTACAGCATTTGCACAGCGTTCAGAGGCCACGTCCTGGCTTGTGTGAAACAGGGCATTCAAACCCCCGTGTGCTCATATGAAAGCCGGTGCTGTGCAGTCCTAATTCCCTGGCAGGCGGCCTGAGCAGCCAGATGTGCCTGACACATGGCGGGACTGACGGCATCACACCATGCAAAGATCCCTGAGCAAACCCGCAGGGCAGTACCAACAGAGAGAAATTAGCTCGATGTGTGGAGACCCAAGGGATCCCAGCTGCGGCAAGGCAGGTAACTCCTCTGCTGCTGATGCCAGCCACAGATAAAGGTTGTTCAATACAGCCTAGACATTTCTGTGCTGTGCTCTGTACATGTGGCCTTCGGAAAGTTCTCCAAGGCTGTTGTATGACTGGATATGACTTGTGGATGACTTGGATGGCTCTTCACTGCCTACCTGACTTCTGGAAGGCAAGCAACTATGGATTGCATGGGAACTGCAGGAACAGTTGAACTTTTTGGAGCTACAAAGATGATGAGAGGTCTGGAACGTCTTTATTAGAAGGAAAGGCTGAGAGAGCTGGGGCTGTTCAGCCTGGAGAAGAGAAGCTGAGAGGGAATCTCATTAATGTTTATAAATATCTCCAGGGTGGGTGTCAAGAGGATGGACCAGACTCTGTTCAGTGGTGCCCAATGACAGGATGAGGGGCAAGGGGCACAGACTGAAACACAGGAGGTTCCATCTGAACATGAGGAGAAACTTCTTTCCTTTGAGGTGCCAGAGCCTGGAACAGGCTGTCCAGAGAGGCTGTGGAGTCTCCTTGTCTGGAGACATTCAAACCCACCTGGACACCTTCCTATGTGATCTGCTCTGGTGAACCTGCTTTAGCAGGTGGGTTGGACTGGATGGTCTGCAGAGGCCCCTTCCAACCCCAGCCATTCTGTGATTCTGTAACATGGGCTGCAGACTCCACTGAAACAGGAATTCTGGTGTTGCTGCTCAGAGCCCAACTCTTCCACATGGATCTGGTGCTGAGCGCTTATCCCATCAGCCCTAAATTTCTAGTTGGAGCAACCTCTTCTTCAATCTTGCTCTGCTTTGGGTCTCTAGATAGCGAATCTTGCCTGGGACTCTTCCTATCTACAAATATGTTTGTGCCTAACTTGATAGTAAACATGAGAGGTGGAGTAAAATACACACAGAGCCAAGGGAGTTCAAAGAGGGGGCTCCCTATCTTGAGCTGAGTAGCTGGCTTGGTTTCCTTGTTTTGTAAGCTGGGACAGACTTCACGAGCAGAACCAGGCATCAGATGTTTTCCCCTTTCTTGTCCACACTGTGTGTCTGTAAGCTGCTCTAAGACTGTGGCAGCTCTGCCAGAGGCAGCAATGACCACCGTGGCCAAGTGGGGCGTGCAGTGCGTTCAGCAAACACACAAAGCTCCTCTCACAACTTTGCACGCTGTCAGCACCCTGCACTTGTATTTAATCTGTCCTTCTTCTGCAGCTTTTTTAATGTGGTGGTCAGGAATGGCTAGAAGCTGGAATCACTCCCTGTTTATGCCGCCCAGTTTGAATATATTGCAATATTTGTTATATATGTTACTTATTGCACATATATAGATGCAGCCTGTGAACATCTAAATGCAAGACTGTGATTTATGTTTTCAGTACAGCTGGATCTGAAGAGTGGTGAATGCAGCATGTGCTGTCAAGCCCAGGTTCCTTAAGTCCTCTGAGTGTTTGCTCTGTGCTGGTGAAGTTGTGGCTAATGCAACAGGATTAAAGAGGGTCAAGGTTAGATTTATACCCACTGGGCCAAATCAATACCCAGCTAAGACCATTCACTGGGATCTGAGAGTCATTGGAGTAAACAGGTTATCTCTCACACTTACTACATGAAGTGACTCAGGGATCTGTTCAGATCTTTATAACAAAGGTTCTCAATTGCTTTTTTTGCAGCATTCTTTAGGAATAGTATACAAGGAAGAAGTATAAGCCAGACTTCAGTAAGCTGAACCTGTGTGCTCTCTAAAATACACCTGGCTCCTTCCCCCCTGCCCTGAAATCATGCCAACAGTGTATCTCCATGAGGTTTTGTGGACACCTAATTATCTCCCACTGTTCACACTGGGCAACCCAGACCCTTCCTTCATGGCACGACCACTCTTCGAGGTTTGGCTGAGCCAGTTCAACTCGTGACAATGGAAGAAAACTTCTCCTGTGTTTTTTCCTGGTGAAGTTAGTTTTCTGCCTGAAACTGCTCACAGTAGGTTGCAGCAGCCACCAGGGAAGAGGAAGGACAGCAGAGGGAAGCAGGAGGGATGGGAGGAGGAGCAGAACCTTTGTTTCCTCGCTGGGTCCCAGCAAACTGCACATGGGTTAGCACTTGCAAGTCATTTCCTTGGGCCTGTGTTCAGCAAGGAATACTCACTCCAGGCTACTTCACCTCTTCAGGTTATGTGGAGATTTATTCACTTGTTCCCCGCAGAAGAAGCTCAGTTTGGCTGCTGCCGTGACGGAGCTGCGCCCTGGGGCCAGCTGGTCTCATCCCAATGCAAAGCTCGTTAGGACACTGGCCCAAGTCTCAGCATCAGCCCCATGTTTTACTGTGGGAGAGGACAGATGCCCTTCACTATCTCTGCTTCTCCTTTCCATGAACTACAGTGTCCTGTGTAGGTTCTATGCGATGGTAAGGAAAGAGTGGTGCAACACCGTGCTACAACCCAGAAGCATTTCCAGCTGGGAAGCTGTGTGCTCCATGCTCATCTGCGACCAAATCTACTCACTGTATCTTCTCCTCTTTGCATCGTAAGACCTCAGGCTCCTGTGACTTGAAGCTTGGGCCATGATAATTTGCAGTCACAATTCCCCCTCCAAGTGCCTCGTCCCTATGGACGTATTGTCATTAAAAATCTTTCTAACTTTTGGCTAATTGGCAGAGCTTATGTGCATGCTTCAGAAAAAGGCTAAATCATTATAACCTCCTGCCTCTGTAGTCAATTATAGATTGTTTTCCCAGCTCAGCCGATTTGGCAGGCAGCAGCATTGCAGTAAAAAATGAAAGCCTTTAGCCAGCATGCCTGACATCTCTGCTCGAGGGCAGCTCAAACCAGAACCCTGTATCTAAGTCCGCACCCCAGTCTGGGAAGAGATGAGCTTTGGTTGTGAGTCTGTCCCAGGACTATGCAGATTGGACTAGTCTCTTATTCATTCGTTTGTTCCTTTTTGGCCATGTCAGAGACGCTGCTTCTCAAATGCAAACAGGCTGTTTTGCTCCAGCATCTGAGGTCAGCGCATTAGGACCATCTCTGCAGGAGAGGATGCTCAGGTGCTTTGATGCCACCCCTTTCCTTGGCCCTTGGTTTCCCTCCTCCAGTGCAGAAGGGAGATTCCCACCCATCTGGACTCCCACATGGACCTTGGGTTCTCCTGAAGGACAACATGATGTAGTTTCCAACTGGTGCCGTGCACACAGAGACATGGACACTTATATTTTCACTGATGACTCAACCTTGCCCAAGTGGCACAATCCTTGTGTCCTGGAACAGGTGTTTGAGGAATATCTGGATTTGTGTTCACAAAGACACTCATTATCTCACATACTTCAAGAATTTATTTACAGGAGCACTGCAATTTCTTGTCTAGACACTACTGGGGCACAAAATCTAGAGAAGCAACTGTGAACTGAAGGGTCTGACTGTCCTTTCAGCCAGTGTTGCAGAACAGAAGCTGCAGCATTTCTTTTTTCTTTAGAAACTTGAGCAAAACAAGGTATTTGTACAAAAAGCAGGACTCTGGAGCACACGTCAGGGCATCTCCAGGCAATGTCCAAGTGCTCTGTTTACCAGCCCACCACCTGTTAAGGCAGCTGATCATTCAGCCGTTTGGGGAATTACAGAGAAAAGCACTTTGGGAGGCTGCTCCAACCAAGGGCAGCCAGACAGTGCTTCCTCGACCATCTGCTACAGAGTTCGATGTGGTGGAGCACAGAAATGTGGCTGCCTCTGCGATGAATAAGGATAAGCCAGGGTTTTCAACCTGTTTCACTCTGTGTCTGCTTTTACAAGTCAGTTCTTGCTTTCACATCACACCATGAGCTTTGCCTGTGGTTGCAAACCACTCATCTTGCATTTCCCTTTCACACACGCATAGAAAGGGCTGTTGCATGTGTTGAGGGCTCCCAGGACACGCCATCAAGGCAGTGCTGATCGACAGGTTCTCATGGTGCCACAAAAGATGTTTCTAGATGGTCTAGTCATGAGCTTGCATGGTGAAAACTGAAAAATAACAGAAATCATAGTGGGTATCAAAGGTTGCTGTACTTGGGATCTTCCAGTTAAGATAGTCAAGCTGGAAAATGGCTCGTAACCTGGGATCTTCTGCTTCTTTTGCTAATCTTATAAATTAAAAACTTCATGTTTCTGGTTGGCTGTGAAAACAAAGGTGTATGTCCTTCATCCTACTTGGGGTTCAAGATTTTCATTGATGAAGAAGATCCAAGGGCTCCAGACATCTGGCAGCTCATAAGAGTGCTAAATGTGCCACTAGCCCATGGGAGAGGACCAAAAGCAAGCCTCTGAGACTTTTTGTGAGCAGCCATCTGCTCCACTTGGCTTACCCACCAGAAAATTAAAAGACATTCAATATCTTAATATCTAATGCCTGCCAGTATCTGCGTAAGGAACAGATTTTTGAGAACAGGTAGCTCTGTGACCTTGCTGGAGCAGTGACCAGAGGGTGAAAGCTAGTACCACAAAAACTGGAAGAAGAAAAAAGGCACAATTTTTAACAGTGAGTGATTAACCAGTGAAAGTGCTTCCTTATGGCCCGTGCACGAAGCCTTTGAATCACGTCTGGATGTTGTTGTAGCTGATAGACTGTAACTCATCCAGAGGTTATGAGCCTGTTAAAGGCATTCCCAGATAAAAGGTCTGAGCAGGCAGAAGCTGCTGCAAACAGCAGCTCCATCTGAAACTTCTGGTCTGAAATTTGGAGTGGAGTAGATCAGGCACCATAACCTCACTTGCAGTTTGGCTACAGGTTTCCTCTTCCATCCCCAAACTCTTCCCTGGTGCTGACATGAGCTGCTGAACAACCATCCTCTTCCTCCTACCCAGGGCTCTGTGTGTCACCTGGAGTGAAAAAACCCCAAATATTTCTGGAAGAGATTTCTGGAAGGGGTCCTGATGGACAGCAGGATGACCATGAGCCAGCACTGGGCCCTTGTGGCCAGGAAGGCCAATGGGACCTGGGGTGGGTTAGAAGGGGGTGGTCAGTAGGTCAGAGAGGTTCTCCTGCCCCTCTACTCTGCCCTGGTGAGACCACATCTGGAATATTGTGCCCAGTTCTGGCCCCTCAGTTCCAGAAGGACAGGGAACTGCTGGAGAGAGTCCAGTGCAGGGCAACAAAGATGCTGAAGGGAGTGGAGCATCTCCCGTGTGAGGAAAGGCTGAGGGAGCTGGGGCTCTGGAGCTGGAGAATAGGAGACTGAGGGGTGACCTCAGTAATGTTTACAGATATGTAAAGGGTGAGTGTCAGGAGGATGGAGCCAGGCTCTTCTCGGTGACAACCAACAGTAGGACAAGGGGTAATGGGTTCAAGCTGGAACACAAGAGGTTCCACTTAAATTTGAGAAAAATCTCTTCCCAGTGAGGGTAACAGAACACTGGCCCAGGCTGCCCAGGGGGGTTGTGGAGTCTCCTTCTCTGCAGACATTCCAACCCGCCTGGACACCTTCCTGTGTAACCTCATCTGGGTGTTCCTGCTCCATGGGGGGATTGCACTGGATGAGCTTTCGAGGTCCCCTCTAATCCCTGACATTCTGTGATTCTGTGAAGAGTGGGTCCTAGTTTGTGGTTTCCTGTTGGAGCCATTCCTTGCACCTCAAGGGGCAGCAGAAACAGGCTCTGATACTGCAAGAAGCATAAATTTCCAGGAGACTGGACAAGATTAAGCAAAGCTCTGCCCACCTGCACTGCCTGACCTGCAAAAGCGGTGGCACTGAAGGTAGTGAGCACCATATCTCATTCCCGTGAAGACCTCAAGTTGGATGAGTTATTCCTGGATATGATCCCCACTGAGCTCAGTGTGAGTTGTCATGCCAGCAAAGCTGAGCATGGGCATGTCTGTTCAGGAACAAGCTTGGATAGGGCCCAAGATATCAGTGTTATGAGCAGGGGTCACCCAGCCAAATGCTGGTGTCTCCACCAAGATTGTTCACCCCGGGCTGCCTCCACAGCCAGCAAACCCAGGGTGAATTTCTTCTCTTAAATCCACCATCCAATTTAAGGCAGACAAACCTCCTCCTAAAAGTGTCTGTTTTCCTTCAGTGATCATAAAGGGACCCTGGGGCAAATGGGTCACAGAATCACAGAATATTTTGGGTTGGAAGGGACCTTCAAAGCTCATCCAGTGTCACCCCTGCCATGAGCCGGGACATCTTCACCAGCTCAGGTTGCTCAGAGCCCCGTCCAGCCTGGCCTGGGATGTCTCCAGGGATGGTTCATCCACCACCTCTCTGGGCAACCTGGGACAGGGTTTTACCACCCTCAGTGTAAAAAATTTCTTGCTCATGTCTATCCTGAGACACACAGCAGGTTACGGGTGTCTGACGTTGGGTGAGGTGCACCCCATCTGTGTCAGGAGCACGTGGCTCTGCCGTGAGACAGGTCTCGTCCTCTCCTCCTCCTCAATTCAATCCTTTTTCTGAGCTTTACAGGGCCTTTGAAGAAATTCTTCCCTTTTTAAAGGGGCTCAGTAAGGCCCTGAGCTCGGGTTGGGATTTTTCCTGTAGGACAGCAGTGTCCTAATAATAACCTCAACACAAAGCACAGGGAGACTTTAGGAGGAAGGAACACAAGGTTCTCCTCTCTCTTATTCAAACAGGTCTAAACTGCAGTGTTATGTTTTTTTAGCCAAACCTTTTTTTAGAAAAAAGGGAATTCAGCTATCCAGTAATGCCCTGCAGATTTGCATCAGATTTTGTCGCATTGCCCAAAAATAATAATAAAAAAGAGTCTGTAGGAATTATGTTCAATAAATTCTGAGGTTTTCATTTCAATATTAAAAAAACCCAAATAACTGAATTTACTTACAAATAGTTTCTTGGTTTTAACATTGCCTTATTTTATATTTTACAAGTGTCCAAAATCCCTCAAAGTTAAAAAAACCCCAAACCTTTAGTTCCCAGCTGAAACAAATGCTTTCTTCAGCAAGTTTCTTTTCCTTTTTAATCGATTGTTTCAGTCCAAATTTTAAAAGAATTGCATTTCTGGTCAGCTTAAATGTGAACTCTCAGTGAACTGTACCAGTCACTGAGCTGCTTTATAAGCTTAATTAGTTAATGAAGTGCTCGTTATCAGTGCCAAAGATTTCTTGACGCAAATTACTAGCACCCAGAAATGTAAATAACCCCCCAAATATCAATTCTGAGAAAATCACATTGACTAAATTATTTTAAACACAACTAATGGATTATATTGCTTGACCGGTTAGTATTGATTTATTTTAAGCAGCAATTAACCACTCTGTGTATAAAAAATATATTATCTTTTGCCTGTAAGAATATGTAGCTATAAAGAGGGATCGATACTGATCCAACTAAACCCCATCGCACTGATAAATTGCTGCTGTTTGTTTTTATTATTTATATTGCTTTGTAGGGATTCAAGTACATTGTATACACGGGCATTGTTAATTAAAAAGTGATAAAACATCCAGTTAATTTATGGGCTGTGGTGAACCCCATTAAGGAGCCTGGCACAGGGTGTGAGGGGGAAGATTCCTCTCCCAGCAGAGCACGTGTGCGGTATCACAGCAGTGAGCACGGTCTAACCCCTCCTGCCCCTCAGCTTATCTGAACTGCTCTGATTTCCAGGGAAAAAGATGATGCTCCAGGAAAAGAGTCTGCCAGCCCAGCTGGGTGCGGGGCATGGACCTGCTTTCTCCATGCGGCACAAACCCAAACCGCTCTGTTCTCCCCGCCACCGGCCTGCTCTGCCCGCTGGAAAACCCAAAAATGTGCTTTTGGGGCAGGTGGGAGGTACGGACCTGGTGCACCACCCACAACTGTAATTTTACTGTTCTGGGTACTGGCAGCTCAGGGTGATATTGGAGTGGGACAGCTCCACTCACCCCTGCACCCGCATATAACCTAGAGGACAAGGACCATATATCCAAAATAATAATGTATAACCCAGTGGGCAGGCACCATATGTCCTAAAAAAGCCTCTATAATCCCCTCACGACGAGAAAGCCCTTGAGGTGCTGGAGCAAGTTGAGAGAAGGGAACAGAGCTGGGGAAGGGTCTGGAGCACAAGTGTGATGGGAGCGGCTGAGGGACCTGGGGGGTTCAGCTGGAGAACAGGAGCTGAGGGGAGACCTTCTGATCTCTGAACTGCCTGAAAGGAGCTTGGAGCATGGAGGGGGTTGGTCTCTTCTCCCAAGTAACAAGTGATAGGATGAGGGGAAATGGTCTCAAGTCGTGCCAGGGAAGGTTCAGGTTGAATATTAAGAAAAGTCTCTTCCCAGAAAGTGTTTTCAAGCACTGGAACAGGCTGCCCAGGGCAGTGCTGGAGTCACCATCCCTGGAGGTGTTTTAAAGATGCGCAGATGAGGTTCTCGGGGACATGGTTTAGTGCCAGAATTGTTGGACTTAGTGATCTTGAGCGTCTCTTCCAACCAAAATGATACTATAATTCTGTGAAAGCACCATACGTACTAAAACATCATGTATAACCTGGCGGGCAGGCACCATATATACCAAAAGAGTCTTTTGATGACCTGAGGTGCACTTCACTTTTTGACTCCCTATTATATGAATTTTCTGCAGTGCACAGATTGCAGCAATCGCGCTGCCGCTCGGGATCTCCTCTCTCTTCACGGGATCTCCGAAGCAACTCCGCCTGTCCTCCAGTGGCAAAATACTCTTTTTTTATTATTTTTCTTTAAATACAGCACTTGGCTATTCTAATCAGATAGTATCAGATGGCTTAAGGTTGTATTTTTTTTAAAAGCACATTACTTATTTATGGTATTTTTGCTGCATATTCCAACTAGGCAAGATTTTGCCTGAGGGTCGAGCATGCATGCCTGATACAACAGCCTGCATAGCATGTCTTGCAACCAGGCAAACAATAAGTGGGAAGGCGCAAGAGTAAACTGTTGCCACACATTTTTCTCTTCATATTTTAGTGCTGTGGGATTAGTGTGTTTATGTCAGAATTCTTTTCTTTATTATCTTCTATGTGTAAAGTAGTTAGAGACCTGCAGTATTGCTTAATCACACCATGTGTGCTATGTAACTTACCCTCTACTCATGCCATGCTGTAGTTTCTACTCAAAAGCCCCAGCTCCTGGAGACAAGTGATTATTCAGCAGTTTAAGAAATCTTTTCATTCTTAAATTAAAAAAAAATAATGAATTCATTCCCTTGTGACCGGAGAAATCTGCTTGAACGAAACTCATCTGTGAAAACAACTAACACGCATGGTTTTTAAAACCCTGTGTTTTTTTCCAAATCCAGTCTTATGATTTTTGCGTGTTGGCTTTGGAGAGGGGAAATCTGCCTCGTGATCGTTGGTTCTCATTAGTGGCGCTGTCGTGATTCTTACGTGCGGGAATGCGGGTGGTTAAAACCGTGCAGCTCTAATACAAAACACTGATGCAGCGTCCATCACCTTCCTCTGCAGGGCTGGGATGAAGGAGGAATCCCCACTGGACACCTGGCAAATCCAGTGGGGGATCGAGCCAGGGCAGCCACATCCAGCCATGGTTCACTGAAACTTCAGGGACAGTCAAATGATGGTGTTTTGACACTTTGGCAGTTGTATATGTTCACTATATCTAGTTAACACTTCTCTATTTGTCTATAATATTTATATCAATACCACAGTTAATTACAAGTAATATTTATAGCATTACACCATGCTAGGTATGCTTTTATAAATAGAACAAGGTAATTTTATGTTTACCAGAAATGAAGAGGGGGAAAAAAAATGACAGTGATCTAAGAGTTGTGAACAAAATATGTCCAAAAATATGTCGAGAAACTGGAATTGTTGTATGGAGGAAATATCAACACAATGACATTTGTCTTAAAAATAGCAGGAAAACATCAGAATAATAGAACTTTTTGCAAGTTAATGTGGGAGGCCTGAAGTGGGACATTCCAGAATTTGGGGTTTTGCCTCAGTTTTTGGAGGTAGGGAGTGAACAGAAAAGCTGGAGAAGGGAGCAGTGAGCAACTGGTGTAAAATACCTGAACCAAATGAAATGTTTCTGATTGCCTAGTTGCAGCAAGGCAAGATGCTGGAAAGTTTCTTGTGGATGAGTTCTGCTAAAATTGTCAAGTCATAGAATAGAAGCATAGAATGTCCTGAGTTGGAAGGATCCACAAGGATCATGGAGTCCAACTCCTGTCCCTGCACAGGACAACCCCACAGTTCACACCGTGTGTCTGAGGACGTTGTCCAGTCTCTTCTTGAACACTGTCAGGCTTGGGGCCGTGACACCTCCCTGGGGAGCCTGTTCCAGTGTCCAGCACCTTCTGGGTGAAGAACCTTTTCCTCATGTCCAACCTAAACCTCCCCTGGCACATCTTCCTGCCATTCCCTTGGGTTCTGTTATTGGTCACTAAGGCAAGAGTTTGACACCTTGCAGATCACTTGTATCCCAACAAACTCACCCTGCCCAATGGTAAATTTTGTGTTTCCAGACAACATCCATCACTAGCTACAGTGTGCAAGTCCCTCAATGCAAAAGTTAGGTGGTACCCTGATTGGACTAGATTGGGGGATTGGACTAGATGATCTTTTGAGGTCCCTTCCAGTCCCTAACATTCCGTGATTCTGTGAAACGGCTCTTCTCTATGTGTCCATCCTTGGGTCATCCTCTCAGGCTCCCCAGGTCATCTATGGAGCATGTCCCCCCCAATGGCACTGCAATGCCACTGTGCTCCTCTCCATTTACCAGCCCTGATAGCTGCCAGCTGGACATCTTAACCCAAAAAGTCCCTGGCTTGTTCTCTGAAGAGCAGAGGTAAACCTACAGAGACACAGCACCTGAGACCCACAGTCCTGGAGCAGAGGGCCAAACCCTTCCCTGGGAGAGATTTTATCAACCAAATTGTTTGGTGGAAAAAGTTTAGGAAATAATAGCTTTGAAGTCAGTGGGACTGATTTATACTGTTATGCGGCCTTATGTCTAACCCAAACAGCATGAAAGATAGCTACCTGGGGCAGTTTGTTTTATATTTTTTTAAGAAAGATCAATTGTTATTACTGAAAAAAAAGTGAGCAAAGTTTCATGGGTATAAGGACATCTTCACGCTTCCAGGTCTGAAACCTCTCTTTAGTTTTTCCAGTTGTCCCAGTTAAATGATGCAAATATTTGAAACATTAAATATCCAAAATGTAAAGGATAACACTTCGGTTATTAAAAAAGTAGGTATGGTATGTATTCTATTATTATAGAATTAAATTATAAACTCAAAATATCACTTATATTATTAGAAAACAAAGAATTATTTATGAAAAAAAATATATATTATATATAGATACCCTCCAGTTAAAATCTAGCCTTGTTTTTCTCCCTGCACCACAGAACTTTGAAAACTATGGGGTTCAAACCTGAGGGGTGCCCATTAACAATCTCCTTTGAAGGTGTTGAAGACCAAAGACGCTTGAATCCATTTAGGAAAAGGCCCTGAAAGTTTCTGCCCCTAAGTTACAGAGGGAAACTGGAGCAGCTCTCAGCAGCTGTGCAAACCAGGAAAGGTCATTGGTGGAGATTTTGGGGCAAAGTCATGCAGTTTAGACTTCCTAGAAATGAAGAAAAAAGGAAAGGAATAAAATCTGCAGGGAGTGTGTTTATCATAATCTGCTGTCCTCAAAATGCTGTGACAGTAACAAATGCATCCTCCAGCACATAAAAGAGAAGAAATAAAGGTTAAAGCTGGGTGGAACTTTATCATATATTTTTTTTTTTAAAAAAAACCTTTTTACTTTAATTGCCAGTTGTGATAGCAGAAGAAAAAAATATGTAAAAAGCAAGAATAGCTAAAAATAGGTCAGATAAAAGGCAGCATATCTAGCCATAAATTATCCAGAGCCCAATAAAAGCTCAGTGAATGAGACAGTGGAATGTGTGGGGGCATGAAGACATAATGATATTAAATTAGAGCTTGCCTTCAAAACTGAAGAGGGTTGTGAATTACTCTCATTTAAGAGCCTTGCAGTAATCGATAGCGGCTTTTGCTGCCTGTGGACAAAATCTCATCAATTCCCTTTTATTCTAGGTGTTTTTGCTGGAGGAACATGTACCATGGAGGCTTCAGGAAAGGCGAGTGGAGCAGGTCCCCGTGCAGTTGTGATCCCGGCAGCGCCCGGACTCTTCATTTCAGCTCGGAATTGTTCCTCCTTCCCGCCCCTGCTCCCGGGGGAATGCGGGGTGCTAAGTGCTGGATGTGCTAATTGGTGTGCTGTCGCACTTAAGAGGTAAAACACTGTTAAGCTGGGCTCCCTTTGGAGAAATTAAATCTCGCTGAAATCCTCTGCCTACGCTGCGTGCTGGACAGCATCTCCATAACGTATCGCTGGGTCTGATTCTCTTCTCACAGTGTTTAGACAAGTATAACCCTGATATGTAGGAACAACATGGTTTTCCTTTGCATAATTTGGAGATCTTCTAGTGAGTGCCCAAAGCATCCAAATTATTCACTTCTGGAGCCACCTGAATTTAGCAGAGCTGCAGTGTATGTCTTCTTGTAAGCCCTGTCCCTTCGTAGACAGGTACCATTTGTAGACTGGTACAATTTCCATGCTTATAGGTTCCTCATATTCTGAAAGCTGCCAAGAAGTGTGATGGGATACGGTGGTGTGACAGATGTCTCCGAGCTCAAAAGCTCTGCAGAACCCATTATCCTGTAGCCGAGACTTACCATAGGCCACAAAACTCTTCCTAAGACCTATTAACACACTTAAGGCCTACAATGAAAGACTATAAGTACAATGTACCACAGGAAGAGAGGAAGACCCAAAGAGGACATCTCCCATGTCCCAGTTCTCAAGGGGATTCATTAAAGGCCTCCCAGAGGGACCTATGAAATAAGCCATGACTCATACTATGGAAATAGGTAAAAAATGCCAGCAGTCCCAGTAAAGTCCCACAATAAGCCAAGCCTCTTTGCTTTCACGTAGTGTTTGCATTGCCTTTTGCATGTTAATAATTAACAGGAATCTGTTTCTGGGGCCATTACCTTGGGAGTAGTGTGCCCGCCTTCCTGATGGGCTTTAAAAAACAAGCCTTCACTACAGATGGACACGATCCTTAGAGGCACAGAAGGACATGATCCTTGGAGGAGATGAGGAAGGACAGGGCTTAGCTTGTCAATGAGGACAAAAACAAATGGCTGCTTTTGGCAGTGGCCCTGGCCAAAGGAGTTATCAGAAGTGTTATCAGGATATTTGGAAGGAAATTGCCCTGCTGTGAAATCCAGCATCCCTTATCCAGCCGGGGTTTCTCAGCCTACATGTGAGAAAGTAGAGGCCTGCAGTTATGTGCATTCCTCTCATTCCACCAACAAATACTCCCCATGGTTCATTTCCTCTAGAAAGGTATTAAGGAATATTAAAGGGATAGGAATCTGCTCATTAAAGACACGTCCGGCAGATCCCTCTCTCGCAAAAGGAAAGACTGCAGGGCTTAATTTACCCAATTGTTGATGATTGATTAGCAAGGCCATTTTAAAATGCTTTTGATCCCCCTGTCCCCTCATTACCAGCATGGCTGGGGCGGGAGCACTGGACTATTCCCAAGTAATCTCAGACGCCGAGGGAGCTTTGAACAAGTTTTTATTAATATTCCAATCGATAAGCATGAGGGAGCAGATGGGGAAAAGCATTTTGCCGTATTGCATCCAGCGTGCCAGGTTTTCGGCAGGCTTGGACGGCTTTGCTTGGCTGCGATGCCAAGCTGCTGGGCACCTTCCAGGGCTGCACGCTGGGTGTGCAACGGGACCTTTGCACGTGTGCTCGGCCGTGGCAGCCTGTGCAGCCGCAGCAATTGTGCAACGAGCTTTAGCTGGGCCATTGCAGTCACGGCTGCTTGCTTGTTGGAAACGTGTATGAAATGCTGGGTTGAAGGGGAAACGCATGTTTGGTGAGGCAGGCTGGGCTTTGGAATGTGTGGAGGCCCCTGGGTTGTATTGTTTTTAAATGAGTCTTTTCATCTAATGTGCTAAAATGTTACAACTCTCACCATGAGAAGGTGAAGAAGTTTAGAAACAGCAAATCAACCCAAGGAAAACCTGTTCTTCAAGAAGAAGCCTAGTCTTTTCACCCTGAGTCCCCCAGTTGTTGCGGGTAGTGAGAGGAAGGTGGAGAACAGGCAGAGAAATGGCAGGACAGGTCCTGCCACTGGAGTCAGGGCAAAGTCCAGGAATTTGGCATGGGAGAGAAACATCGCATGAAGCATCCCCTGGCATGTCTCTTGTGCTTCAGGCTATCCCTGTGTGAACAGTCTCATCCCAGTGTGATCCCAGACCTGATTTTCAATTTGCATCCAGACAACTTCTAGGTCTGACTCCAAAATTATACATTTGGAGGCTGGTTGGAGGCTGGGCTACTCAAGAGACACATGCGGTGCCAATTTTGGCTTGGGACTCCAGAGCCTTGTTCAGCTGCAAAGTGATCACAGATAACTTCTCAGACACCGATGGTCACCTTGTACACGAGGCACGCTGAGATCTGCTGATGAGGAGCCTGCTGTACAGAGTAGGCATTCATATTATTATTAATCAAGGTCTCACATGTTACCATCTGGTTCTCATTCTCAGCCTGGCTTCCAGGTGGCAGCAAGCTGTTCAGATGGGCTCACTCCCACCCATGATAGTCTTCTGGGCTCCAGTGCCCGTCAGTGTGAACTTGGAGAAGATCCCTCCTGCACTCTGCTTGCAGCCCTGCCTTATTAATTTCGTACACTTGAGGGTGTGGAATGGTTCAGAAATCAGAGATGGCATCCAGCTCACCTTGCTTTGGATGGCTCCGGTGCAAATATCTGTCTCCGAACTCATTGTCACAGGTTCCTCCTTCAGCCAATGGACTGAAACAGGCACTTTTAGAACATGATTCATCTGCTCTGGTTTAGATGCCAGCTCCAGGATGAATTGTGTGCTAGTCTCCATTTCCCAGACTGTTTAGATAGATCTGAATTGTAAAAAAAAAAAAAAAAAGCCCAGGCTGACAAGTTTAGATGTAAACATCTACAGGGGAGATAAACCAAATGAGATGCACCCTAGCAATGTTTCCTGTAACTGGAGACTGGAAAAGTCTACTTTGGACCACAGGACTTGACTCTTCTCAGCAGAGATTCCCATAAATAATACTAATGACAGGCCCCATGCTTCCCTGGATACAGTCATCCCCTCTGAGACTGAGAAATAACTACACGTGAAGCGCCATGATTGCAATGCAGTGACCAACTTAAACACCTGAATTTAGGTCTCTGCGTGTGGGCTTCTCCATGTGAGCAAGATGTATCAGCTGCTGTGGCAGTCAATGGAAATGAAGTTCATAGTTTGCAGTGATTAGGTGTGATGCAAATGACCAGGCCTTAAAGTGTGATTTGGTTGCCTAATACAAAGGACAATGGCATTTTAGATGTTGTAAGATGTCCTACTTGACCTCTTGCTACCACTCTAGAAAGGCACAAGTCACCTGCAAACCCAACGTTCTCTGGGTCTGGTGTTTGCCTGGTGTATGTGGATGACTTGGGTCCTCCAAGGCATCTCAGACGGCACAAACCACCCATAGTTAGGTGACCAAATTTTTTGCTTCTGACACTATGAGTCCACAGGGTAAATTCCAGCCCATGTCACCATCACAGTGAGGACTTAGGCACAGCCACCACACTCCTCAGAATGCAAGCACTGCTCTGCTCTTGGTTGCTCCCCTCAGCCCCGTGATGGTATTTTGCAATGACTGCATTGTGCCATGGCAAAGATGTGCACTCTGCTCCTGGGTGTAGACACACTGGTTTCTTATGCTTTCCAGTTCCTGATAGTCTGTCCATTAACATCTCCCTCTTGGGGTGATGTGATGAACAAATGGCAGTCAAGGAACAAAAGACAGAAGTGGCAATGTCTGACAGGGATGCGGTGGCCTTAGAGAAAATTTTAGACAGTCACGTTAGACCTGAATTAGTTGTCGTGCTTGTTTTTGTAGCTTGGCAAAGTTTTAACAGCAGACATTAGCACTACTATGACTGTTACTGTTAACATAATTTTAAAGGGCTCAGTGTCTAAGAGTTGAACCCCATCATGTTGGACATCAGTGCAGAGCAAGGGCCCAAACACATCAAATAACTGGAAAGACCAGTAGCACATTTTTTGCAATGTGAAGGAACCAGGTACTGATTGAAGCTTTTTTGGTAATTTCAAGCCTGGGTCTTCATTGGGATGACTCCTAAAGTTGAGACTGATCTTCATAAGCATTCATTGAAATAAGTTACGTACTCCAGGGATGATCTTGGTGGAAAACTGAGTCCTTAGTTCCCAGTCAACCAGAGATCACCCTTCTGAGGTTTTCTGAGCCCTCAGCTCTGTCAGACTTGCTAGTCTATAAAAAAACAGCACTGGAGGGTCACATGTAAATTTGGGCTACACTGTTTGCTTTCTGGTCTTACTGGAAGCTAAGAGCACTTTTCATATTCAGCAAGGTTTTGAAACAAGCTTGAGCAATCTTTCCTAATTTCTCCAGAGACTTGCTTGGAAATGCAGTAAAGCATTGGTATGGATATATCAAGGTAGTATTCATTTTCTTGTATCTGTAGTGATGAAAGTCAACATGCAATAACCTTTTTATGAGAATAGAATGGGAAGCAGAAGAAATGAATTGCCGAAAATCATAAGCAAGCTCTTTTTCAGGAAGAAAATACAGTTAAATAGAACAGGTAAAGGTCAGCACACTCAACCTTCGGGTCAATTCTGCTTCAGATTTCATCATGAGTTGCATGTCTAGTGGATGTGGCATTTTAGGTACCATTGACAAGAGACAAAGGAAAACACACCTCCCAGCTCTCCTTGGTAAAGCCATGAGGTTTATTGCTGTTCTTTCATTTTCCTGGAGTTGAGGTGATTACCAGAACCTTTTGGTTTTCATTTTTTTGAAACGCATGTTTCAAGCTCATATGATGATCAAGCTGAACCTGCTTTAGCAGGTGGGTTGGACTCCATGATCTCCAGAGGTCCCTTCCAACCCCAGTCATTCTGTGATTCTGTGAAAAAGGTCATGGTTGAAGATTTAGAAGGATCAGTTTTTATCAGCATAAACACCTAACTATCCTGGAGGTGCCTGAGATTTGAATAATAATTTTAAATGGTGGATTGGTAATTCTGGGCCAGCACTGCCCAAATCAGCATCCCATCACTCAATGGGTCTAAAGAGATATCTGGCTTAAGGGGAAGAAAAGGTAGGGTTTGAGCTGGGGAAATACAGGTGAGAGCAGAGCTGAGGAAAACAGTCATTGTGCCTTTTCTCCATGCCTGTGACACCCTCATAGTGAGTGGTGAGGGCAAACACATCTTATACTGTCAGGTGCTCTGGAAAGCACTTGGAGTAAGATCAGTAGGGTGACTACCTTTGACCTGCTTTTTTATATAGTCTTTCACCAAAATATTGTTTTATATTCCCTTCAGCTTGGAAAGCTGACCCCAGCACTCCCTCACATGCAACTCAGCTCTCAGTTTCAGCTGGATGTCCTGGTAACTAATAATAGGTGATTAAGAGACAAGTAATGCTGCAACATTTCATTGTGGTGTAGGCACATCTGATGCACAGATCCACCTGCCAGCTGGCCAGCAGGACGAGGATGGCCAGTAAAACTTCCAGCCTGCTCTTCTAGATCAAGATGATGTCTGCAAGTTATGGTCATGATGAGACAAATTTGACCCTGGGAGACTCATGAGACATTCCAGCTCTGAAACCCTCAGTACTTTAAAGACATGGACCTGTTAGGGTTCAGAGGAGACCATAAAACTGATCAGATGTGAGGGAAGACTGAGAGAGTTGAGGTGTTCAGCCTGGAGAAGAGAAGCTCTGGGGAGACCTTATTGTGGCCTTTCAGTACTTAAAAGGGGCTGATAAGAAAGATGAGGACAGACTTTTGAGCAAGGCCTGTTGCAATAGGACAAGGGGTGATGGTTTTAAACTAAAGGAGGGGAGATTCAGGTTGGACTTGAGGAAGAAATATTTTACAGCAAGGGTGTCCCAGGTTGGCCAGAGAGGTGGTGGATGCCCCATCTCTGGAGACATCCCAGGCCAGGCTGGATGGGGCTCTGAGCAACCTGAGCTGGTGAAGATGTCCCTGCTCATGGCAGGGGTGGCACTGGACGAGCTTTGAAGGTCCCTTTAACCCAAACTATTCTATGTTTCTATGACTTTCAATACCCTCTCTGGACTGGTAGAGTTTAGCTCACCCTACACATCACCATAAAACCTATCACTCACTGCTTGCATCCTGGGGCATCTCAGTTCTCACTCAGTGCCAAAGTGCAGGAAACCTATGACTACCTTTTCTTTCCCTCAGACATAGTATTTAGACATGGAAGGGAGTTGTAAACTTTACCATTATTCAAGAGAAAAGGCCCATTATCCTGTGCTGGGTGTAGAGATGTAGGAAGAAGTTTCTCCTGACCTCAGGAACTATTTGTCAGGGCAAAAGGAGGGTATATGAGATGGAGGAATGTACAACATGCAAGGCAGGACACAGGCCCTGGACTTTGGTCCCCAAAATTAAAATCCTCTGAAGATATTCCCAAATTTGCTCCTCTGAACCTGAAATCCTGCTCTGGCTGTGGCCTCAGCACGAGGCTGGGTCTGAACGTGCCTCAGTTCTTTCTGCAATAACAGAAGAACCAGTACTTGTTTGTGCCACTGAAGCTCTCCAAGCACTTGCAAATTTTTCAGACACCGTGTATGATCTAAACAAACTGAGCTGGGGATTGTATAAACTGGCTATGCACATAAATTAAGAATTTTAAGAGGGGAATAAGGAAGGTTTTGTTTGTGTATTTTTTACTACAGGATATAAACAGGCAAATAAATAATTTACCATGTGGCCCATGCTTTAAGGCAGCCCAACTCCTTTCCCGCTGTGTCTTTCAGAGCCCTATTCAAAGCCAGAGACAGGCAAGGGATCAACTATAAATTTATTTTATTGCTCTGCAGAAAGCAAACAAGCTCAAATTAGTTCAAAGTGAGGATGGGAAAGAATGTGACCATTCTCATCTCCTATGTCCCACAGTGGTGTAGTCTTTTTGTATTTCTTGGACAAGGGGCTCATCTCAACAGCTTTTACATGTCCACAGCATGGATGTCTCCAAAAGGACTGATCATGGAAGGCTCCCTTTATGTAGAAGATGGGTCATCTCTACTGTGTGAGTCATCTGATCTTGTCTGAACTATTTTAGGCAGTTTTTCAGATAAGCATCATCCTTTGTCTTCTGGGATCTATGTTGTAGGAGGGAGCTGGACCGGCAGCGTATTTGGACTCATGCGCTGAGACCAAGAGGCTCAGAGGAGAGGATAGTCTTTTGCTTGTTATTAGGTGGCTCCAAAATCACAGAAGTGGACCCCTGGGGAGGGGAAATTTAAGGGCAAATGAAGTTTCAGCACACCCAGGTGGTGCTAGATTTGTGCAAGAAGCCAACCAGAAAAGCAAGATCTTTAAAGATGCTTTAAAAGGTGGTGGTGATGAATACACAATCTGAAAACATGACTAAGCAGACCTTTGTTAGATCATTTGGTCTCCTCCTCCTAGGACTAGAGCTGGGACTCAGTCTGATAAATGCTGCGATGTTCATCTAGATTAGTCTGCCTGGGATCCCACTACAGTCAACAGAGTTCCCAGTGTGGGTTCAGGTCATCAACAGTACAAGCTGACGTTGCATCATTTCAGCCCCAAACCAATTGTGAGCCAAGATCACATACAAGAACCATCTAATTTCCTACTCTGAATCAAATCAAGAAGGAAGGGATGCTTGGACATATACCCTTAAAGGTGCTAATGCAAGAGTTTGGCTCAGCCTTGACATTTGTGTAAAATTGTCCATCAACTCCTCAGGTGCCTCAGCATCAATGCTCAAAAAACCTAAACAAAGTCCCTTCTCTCCCACCTCTAACTTACCAGCTGGACTGCGAAATTTGCTGCTCTACAGAAGACACAAAATGAAAACCACAAAATAGGTAGGAGTTTCCTCTGGAAAATCCAGGCTCATCAGGACAAACTTGTGGGCCTGGAGATAGCTATTGTGTTAAAAGGAAACTCAGTGAAATACAGGGAAGGGAAAAGCCTTGTTCATGTTTCAGTAGGTCACAAGGTGTAATAAATGACTATATCATTGAATGCAAATATGTACTCCGGATCAGTTGAACGGCTCTTTGAGTTCGGTTAATCAGTTACAGAATGATGTTACTTGCTGTTGCCTTTTCAACAGACTTCAGAAAGAAGGTCTTGTTTTTTAACTCCAGACCAGATTTATCTCTTTTTAGGAAAAAAAGCCCATAGTGTCTATGGCACATGGCACTGCCAAACCTATTTTTTAAGGATTCTACCTTCATCTGACCCTACAAAGCAGGGGGGACCAAAGCCTGGTAGGACAGAGGATTGATGAGACATCTCATGAGATCTCTGACCTAAAGGTAAAACTCTGTAGCCTATTGAATTTTAGCAGCTCCGGAATTCAGCTTCCACCTAGATACAGCAAATGATATCACAGAGCTGCAGAAGCACAGAAAAAAAGAGGTTGGCAGGGACCCCTGGAGATACTTCAATCCACCTCCCCGCTCAAAGCAGGGCCAACTTCAACAGTTGCTCATATCTTCACACTTCTTCAGCCTGTGTTTAGAAACAAGGTCTGTGAGTGAGCCTGCTCTTGTTTAACAGGAACTGTGCAAAAATTGTGCTTTCCAAGACCTTTGCTAGGGAGATCTTGGCAGTACAGCAAACTGGGTGATGTTTCCCTATAAATATCCTTACTGGTGCTCCAGACATCATCTGAAGTCCAGCCCCATGACCTTGACTTCAGTGGGAGATATTTCTTTTTTATGCGTATTAAAGTAGCTGATTGCTCTCCAGAAAGAGCCCAGAGCTCTCAATATCTCATCTGAAGTTGCCAGGAGTTAAAACATAAAAGAAAACCAAACTGCCCAGTATGTGGCAAGAAGATAATGAAAACATTTTCAAATAACATGCTGCAATGTGCAAAGGGCAGGGCTGCTAGAAGATTGTCATGGAGGCAGAAGGACACTTTCTGACACTTTTTGATGTGTTTAGGCCTGTATTCATTCTCCATTTCCAGCCAAAGCCGCTGCATGCTGTGTTAAGAATTATGTAAGTAACAACAGGTTGATATCCCCAGCACCTTTTTTGCTCAGAAAGGGAAAAAACCCCCAAAACTCAAACATTAGAGATTGAAAATTGTGGTTTATACTCAGGGGGACAGGAATACATAGTCCAGCAGACTTGGTTTCTCTTGCTGTCTCACTGAAATAACAACATCACTTGCACAGCACTTCTTCCATCTTCACTCAGATTTGAGGTAGCGATTATCCCCCATGGCTGTGCCCCAGAAGTGGCATTTGTGGCCCATTTCCTCCTCCTGTCCAGCTGCCCAGTGAAGATCATATGCAAGGTGACACAACTCACCAACAGAGTGAAGCACAACATGTTTTCTACAGGTATCTCAGTCTTTCCAGGTGGCTAATGATGTGGTGGAAACACTTGAGGTACTTTGAGGAAGCAAAGCTGGAGGGGTTGATGGAGTTAATCACATTTTCCTGGAGCCACTGGAAGTGAAACCCTGAAAAGTTTGAGCTGGAGCTTTGCTAACTTAATCTTCTGGGTCCCATCAGCAAAGCTGGTGTCTCAGGTCAGGACTTGGCCCATTCTCAGCATGGTCTGTTCAAGGTCACACTAGACCCAACTCAAAGAAATCACGCTGCTTGATCCTTTCTGCTAAAATTGAATATAGCAACCTCATTGAGAAGAGACACCATTCTCAGCTTTAATTAAGCAAACAGTTCTGAAGATACCAGGGTACCCAGTGTTGCTGGGTATATGGCAGCCCTTGGGGGCTTGGGAGAAGTCCTTGGTAGCGCAAACACCGCAGCGGTTGGAACAAAGGATCGACAGCAAAGCTAGTAACACACCATAAATGTCCCCCTCCAAACTCTGAATTAAACACCCACTCAGCCGAAACGTTTGAATGATGAATATCATCATCTGGGCGTGGGGGAGGAGGGAAATCTAGGCGCTTTTATTTTTTCCAGCGTTAGAGAAAGTATTTCCTTCCTCCTGCAGATGTGCAGCGAGGCGCTGGAAACAGTTACCCGTCAAGTTCAAGCAGCTGTACTCATGTGTCACCAGGCAATGAGACTCCAGGCCCGAGCTGTCAGCTCCACTATGGAAATTAATGGGCCAGACTGTTTACGTTAGTGGAAATCATCCTATTTAAATATATATATGTATGTTATGCTGAATACATAACGCAACTGTAAATTGGCAGCAGGGAGAGAAGGGGAGCGGGTCTGGAGAAGGCAAGATGGGGAGGGAAATGATAGGGTGTAAAAAGAGAAAATCCGGGAGAGGGAGAAAACATCCTCTGGGGAAAGACATTAATTCGATGAAAGAAGTGTAAGGAAAGCCATGAACTGATCAGATAGCACTGGAATGAGAAAGAGAAAGAGGAAGATAGTTATATGTATGGATAGATGGATGGATGGATATGTAAGATCTGTGCAAGAATAAACTCAGTGTGGGACTGTATCAGTGTCCTGAGCATCAGAGGTCACCTGGATCAAGTATCGCCAAGGGTCACTAAAGCTTTCAGCAATAACAGCGAACTTCAACCCAGAGAAAAAAAACACAGTCCAGGAAGGGAATGTGCTTTTTTCTTTCTTTTTTTTTTTTCCTTACTTGATATTCAGGAAAAGTGGCGTTTTTCTGCAGTATTTCAAGAGAGTAAATAATCAGGAACATGCTGCTGGAAGAGCTGGGGAGGGGCCAGAGAACATGGGTGTGAGGCAGGGGAATGGCCAGATGCTGGCAAGGTTTCCCACGTGCAGAGGAGGGTGATGGAGATTTCTCCATCCAAGCTGGAGGAGAGGAGGGGGTGGAGGTTTGCAGATGTCTGTGCATGGATCCTGTGTTGGGATAAGATGATATTGCAGATCCCCTCCCAGGGGTGTGCTGAGATGCTCCAAGTGCTGTCAGCCAGGATGGGAATTGGTTGCCTCAACCAAAGAATCATAGAATAGTTTGAGTTGGAAGGGAGCTTCAAAGCTCATCCAGTGCCACCCCTGCCATGAGCAGGGACATCTTCACCAGCTCAGGTTGCTCAGAGCCCCGTCCAGCCTGGCCTGGGATGTCTCCAGGGATGGTTCATCCACCGCCTCTCTGGCCAACCTGGGACAGTGTTTCACCACCCTCAGTCTAAAAAATTTCTTTCTCATGTCTGGCCTGAAAGGATCCCTGTTTATTTCTCCTTGCAAGTGTTTGGATTGCCTGGGCTCACTGTGGAAGAATCACATCCCACAGGGCCTCAAGGAACTGGCTGCTATTGCTGTTTGGAACCTCGAAGGTGACAATGGGCTGGAGGGACCTCCAAGATTGCTCTGGGCTTTAGAGATCTCAAACATCATGGTGGGCTGACGTTCAGACTTGTCTGAAACGTGTGTCACTTCACCAGGAGAGATTCTGAGGACTTCTCCCTGACTTTGATGCATCAACTAGAGACAGGAAACATTTTTTCCGATGATGATAAAATTCTTAATTTGATGAAAAGAAGCAGAGAGAGGGGAAGAGACCTCATCTTGAGATCAGAAACACCACCTTTCAAAATAGCGGTCAAAAACACAGATAAACAAGAATTTGCTGGTGACTTCGTTTATAAGGGAAATGACTTCCTCATCAAGAAAAAAAGGTTGTTTTGTTCAGTCTCCCATATTTTTGTTTTGCAGTCAGAAACATGAACCTTCTGATCTGAAAAAGCAAATGTCTTTCTTGGGTAAAAAGTTGCATTTTTAAGCACCTCTGTTTAAATGATGCTGCTGCAGTGAAATAAACCCAAGCCTCATGTCTGCACTGGTGAGGGCAGGTCCTGGGAGACATCGTGTTTCCCTGCATTGCCCCACAATGCAGCCATGCAGGAGAAAGCAGAAACTATTCAGAGGTTAAATATTGCTGTGAAGAAAACATCAACCTCGCCTGCATGTGTAACCTCACAACTCCAGGACTGTAAATGCATTTTGATTTTGAAGGGGTTTTTGTCACAGAGGTCGTCTCAGCTCCAGGCTGCTCCGAGAGGCGGCTGCTGGAGAGAGAAGGGTGTGATGTGAACAGATCCCGGTATTCAGATGTCAAGTATTAATGGGCCAGGAATGCCGCAGCTGTAAATTGTGGAAACAAAATTATTCTGTTTTGCAGAAGGACTTTGCCGAAGATAACTCCACCAGCACACAATCCACCAATCCATCACCTCCCAGCATCTCACATGAGAAGGTGGGATAATTACTATAATTTTAATGTACTCCAAGATGATTTAAATACACTGGGTAAACTAAAAATATCCTGCTTTTCCATGGAGGCTCTGACTTTCTGAGGTAATGCTGCCCCAGAGCTGCTGATGGTTCGTGTGCCAGCCCCTTCTATTGCCCCTCAGGGCTCCATAAACCATGTCACAGCTTTTTCCCCTTCTCCTGGTGGAAAGTCTTTGCCTCCTGCATCATTTTGCATACCTCTCCTTTGGAAAATAAGAAAAAAAAAAATAAAAGAAACAACTCTGTTTCTCTTTCAGCTTGGAGATCAGGCAAGGAACGACATATCCCATGACTGTGGTAGAGCTGCAGAAGGGACAGAGGATGGAGAAGAGGACGTTAGCAGAAAGGGTGGGGAGCAGAGAGCCTGGGCCAGATGAATGCTTCAGTATGCTTGGAAGTGTCAGTGAAGCAAATAATGTGTTTCTAACATGGTCCTGAGCGTTGAAATATTGCTTAAATTGCCTCCAGAACAGACGTGAAATCTGAAGATTTGGAAAGATCTCCTGTGATTGATTGAGTGACTGATTGATTTGATTATATATATTTTATATGTGTGCGTTAGGGCTCGATTCAGCTGTCCAAACACAGTTTCCTAGAGCCAAGTTAGATGCTATAAGGTATCCAGCCTCAAACTCTGGCTCTGGCTGCTGCTCGTCTTCCCTCGGCTCCATGTCACTTTGCCAACACCGTGGGATGTCTCAGATGTACAAGGGCATCTCAAATGGCACCAGGCTCCTGTGCGTAGGCAACAGAATCCCACCCTCTGAGTCATTAAGGCTCATGGAGATCATGTTTTCAAGGTTTTTCTCTGCAGTCACTGGGACCAGAACTTTACCTTAAAAATAAATAACATCCAAAGCCAAGATTCTTGGATAGTCAATTAATTCTGTGGGCGCTGGTTTGGAAATATTCTGAAACCTGATCCTTGCTGTAGAGTTGGGAATCTTGGCAGCAGTCTCAAGAAGCAAACTGTGTATATTTTTGCCTAGAATTGCTTCTACTATAAAAACAGGAAATAATAATAATAATAAAAAGGAGCCTCTTCTCCTTTAATTTATTTTCAGAAGTCTTCACGGTGCCTTGCTTGTGCCCCATCTTGCTGAAAGGGAGGAAACCTGAGATGAAGTTGGGTCTTGCGTTTGTGCAAATGCAAAATACTTAGATACCCTGTCATGGCTGTTGATGTTAATCAAAGTGGTTTTAGTAACACAGAAGTTCACTGGACTTTCCCTATGGATTTAATTTAAAAAATGAGGTGAAATATGCTTCTTCCCTGGACGAGGATCTGGGTTGGGCTTCGACCAGTCCTAGGGAGGTTTCTGATTTGGAATTGCATGGTTCTTTGGTCTTGAGAAAAGAATGGAGGAGAATCACTCTGGACTGCCAGGTTTTTTAATTCATT
This sequence comes from Streptopelia decaocto, assembly GCF_964273445.1. Lineage (NCBI taxonomy): Eukaryota > Metazoa > Chordata > Aves > Columbiformes > Columbidae > Streptopelia > Streptopelia decaocto. Next base: position 159,077,253 of record NC_138655.1, read on the forward strand.
TGTACGGTCTTCTTCAGGAGACCCACAGGGCAAGCTCATGCTAAAGGAAACAAAGGATTTCACAAACTGCAGCTGATACGAAACCAATGACCTTTGTTCTGCTCCTCGCTTGACCACTGTGAAATTATTATTGCAGAGATAACGATCATAAATTTTTGTGTCTGGCTTTTTTCCTAGATCCTGTTTAACAGTGTTTCTTGGCAGTTTCTTGCTCGATATTTTTTAGCCCTGGCTCTGTTCCTAGAGTACTGGCAATTAAACATATTAACATTCATCTTTAAAAATAGTGAGGAGTGGGTATCCAGCCTCCCCAGATTAACGCCCCTGAACGTGGGGAGAGCCTACAACAGAGCAGAGCCCAGAACTGAACCATGCCGATGGTGGAGAGACTACCTGGTCTCTCAACATCCTTTCAAGTCTTTGTCTCTAGGACCTCCTCACCCTCTTTTCTTCCCCATGGTAAGCTCAAGCGCATCTCTTCCAGACTTCACAACCCCTGGCTGGTTTATAAAGAAGCCACTGTGTTGAGAGGAGGTCTTTATCTTTAGTTTTGCCTGTTTTGTTCTTGGATAGAGTGATCCACATCTGACATGTTTTCCAGGGTGCTGCAGTGTCAGTGTGCCTGTTGAGCTGAGAAGGAAAAACCAATGAACAGCCCTTCTCCTCCCTCTGCTTGAGCTCTGACAGCTCAAAGTGGAAATGACCTGGCTGGTAATTCAGTTCTGAGCTTCCCTGCCTGAGCCTCTCTCGGCTTCTCTAAAATGTGGAGGAAACATATTGTTATATCCAGATACCGATGGCTGCCCAGGAAGAAACAGACAACCCTGGGAGGCACATTTTCATCTCTGTTTCTCTCCTTTCTTTTCCATGAGCAAGGGGAGCTGGCAAAAAAAATAGTGTGGGAAAAGACTGAGCTGTTAAGTGAGCACAGAGAGGTGAGGGCTGTACACTGTGCTTGCACCTCGCCTTTCATGATGAGCCCTTGATGTGATGCTGCATCCCTGGAGACATTAAAGGCCAGGCTGGATGGGGCTCTAAGCAACCTGTTTGAAGATGTCCCTGCTTAAGGCAGGGGGTTGGACTAGGTGAGCTTTGAAGGTCCCTTCCAACCCAAACTATTCTGTGATTCTATGGTACTGAGAGAAACTTTTCCTCCAGCTTGCTCCAAGGCAGTTTTCTGCAGTGAAGAGATGCTCTGAGCTCTCAGACTCCAGGATTTCTCACCCAGGGGCCCTGTGGTGATGACTGAGGACTAGATAAGTCAGATCTCTCCCTCCCAGAAGATTTGGACAGGACTGAGTGGGCAGAAACCCAGGCCAGCACATGGTAAATGGGAGGCAATACAATGGCTTCACACCACGACCCTAAAGGGAGCTCATGAGGCTGAACCACTGCAGGAGAAACTCTTAGGTCCATGGAGAGAGAAGTTGTCCACGGGCAAGGAAAAGAAGAGGCCGAGCAGAATAGAGGGGTCTGCAGCAGATATTCACAGAGAACGAGCAAAGGAAAGCAACAGCCTGGGAGATTGTTGCCAATGACAGCCCTGCAGAACCAGGACTGGCCTTTGGGGTCCATGACAGCCCTGAGCTGAATTGGAATGTAAGAATAAACTTGGAAAATATGGAGTGAGGACACTGGGTGTGATGTGTCTTAAAGAACAATAAATGTTCTGCTTCTTCCTACTGAATCACCCCACAAAAACTTGGGTCCCTCACGCCCTCCCAGCCTGCAGAGCTCCCAGATACTGGGATCTCAGGGATTGTTTTGGGGGAAGGTGAAAGGCACCAGCGAGGCAGATCACTACGTGCAGGACTGGGTTCAGTGTGCGACACAGCAGAGCCACTTCCAGTATGGGGGTGTCTTGTGCCTCTCTCCCTCCAGCCAGGCAGACTGGGATGGGGTCATAAAGCAAAACGTGGAGGACGAACCCCAGAGAGATATTGTCACTGCTGTTGGCAAAACCTGGGCCCCAAACCTGGACATTCTCCATGCTATATGAAGGATTAGTTCAACCCCTTAGTGAGGGCAAATCTACAGATATTGGTGGCAATAGTAATGTGCAGTGGATTTGGGGGTCTCTAACATAAGAAGCAACAATCGTGTGTCAATATCAACGAGCTGGATGAATGTAAAGGAAGAGGGGTTGTTGTCACCCTGTCTGGGGAGGTACAAGGTTCCCAGGCCCTGGGGATATCTTTACCCCTCTCTGTGATGGGCAGTGATGATGGCTGTGCCATAATCTTTTAAAAGAAATTATTTTGCCTTGAAAGCTTGACCCTTTTAGCCCTCAGTTCTTTAAAATCAACAGGAAGACTATGGCACTATCTCTCAATAGCCAGTCCTTGAGGCAATGCCTTCCACCAGACATTACGAGGTTTTAATCATTTTTGGTGTTCCTCATAATTTCAGTTAATAAATCCAGGGTGGTTACAGTGATGATTCATGCAGGATGCATCCTGCTTCTTCTCTCCCACATCTCTCTGGCAAAAAGCTGCTGTGGATTAGGAACTTTGCCCTTCATTTTTGGAAATTGCTCTCCCACTATAGGCTTCAAATGAGAATTGCTGTGATATTTCACTGTATGCTATTTCAGAGTGCTGGCTTCTTTGATGCAGTCATCATCTATATGGAAAAGAGGTATGTACATGAATCAATGGTATAGTTCAGCTGCATCTGCATTACAAAGGCATAAAAATGAATGAAATGCAGTAACTGAAACGTGCTCTCCTAGGATGAGATGCCAAATCGGCACTTCAAATACACGCCAATACACTTTTCAAGCACGGGCTGCAGAACAAACAGGGTCCTGCAATTACACACCACAGTTCCTAAATTTCCATTTTTACCTCTGGTGACTGGAGCATGTCAAGGTCTGGGTGAGCTCCCCCAAAGTTGCATAATATGTCTTTCATTTGCTATTTGAAAAAACAACAACAACAGCAACAACAAAATGGTTGTTTTTCTACATCCATGTTCTTTTTCATTGCCCACTTCGGGAAAATGCAGATGTTTTTCAGCCTAGGCTCCAGAAGAAGGCCGCTCTTCTCTGTGAAAGAGGCAACAGAGCAAACTGTGCCAAATCATCTTTATACAAAAAGTTCAGTTCATGCAGCCTTAGGCAGTCTTAGGGGGTTTCCTTTGCAGGAGAAGGACCTGCTTTCTACTTTGAGTCTTCCCAGCTCATCAGCTGGGATAGTAGAGCCACTCAACACAGGACGGCTGCTCTATTTGATCAATTAATGAACAAAGCACTTAAAAGACGAAGCCAAAATCCTCAATGGAACAGATGATCTTAGCTGTCTTCTTTGTTCTTCAGTAATAGTGAGGGAAAAAGAAAATATCCTTACTTTTGCCCAGCCTGATCCCATCGCCTGTTGCACTCCACATGCCAGAAGCCTACACATGAACACAGCCCACATCTCACTGGGAGAGGGGACCACAACACCCAAAGCAGGCATTGGTGGTGGGCTTCTGCCCCTGGGATGTTCAAGGCTCTGCTTATAACAGTGGAGAGCAATAGGAACTGCTGGAACATGATTCATTTAATCCTAAAATTGATGGTTAAAATAGGTCAGACAAATCCCCATCGAGGGATGCCATTTTCTCACCGATGGCTCTAAAGGGAGCCTGGGGCATAGCTGTAGATATGTACTGCAAAAATATTAGGTGAGACGAGTCTCACCGCTTTATTGGAGGTTTCTGAATATATACTTTAGTTCCCTCTATGGACTGTGTAAAGGGGCCAAGCCTAAACAAGAGGCCATTAGACTTTGTCATTACTCCCTCCATCTCCTAATCAACTGACAAATACTGGAGAGAGCAGAGACTGGATTTGGCATCTCTCCACATTCCAAACCATGCTTTAATGGCTGAACAGCTCTTTGCCTTGGTGCTTTTGAGTTATGACTCAATGGGAACATCCTCACTTGAGTTTTAAGCAGCATGAAGCATGTGTTTCTTGAGCATTGTCAAAAGCACGAAAGATAGCAGGTCGAAAAGGAAATGAGCAGCCAGCTTTATTCAATATTAACAGCTCTGCAACTCGGGAGGCATGTTTAAGCGAGTTTATCTCCCCCCAAAAACTGGCAGGTTGAGTAAAAGCACTTGGTAGAAGAGTGACCCCAGGGAGGATGAGATACCTTCAACATAATTATCTCCAGTCAGGTTTTGGCTCTGCTATGGTAGATGTTAATCTTTCACGCCCACTGCTGAATGGCCACATAACAGCCCTTGTGGTGAAACATGTGAATAGAAGGTAAAGGAATGCAATGTTCTTCTTGTTTTGCATAGTTCGGGATCAAATGCATCAAACACCGGTAGCGCGTATCGCATCACACGGAGCTGTGCCTTATCACAAGGCTGTATCCTGTTGGCATCACAACGCTCCCCGCCTCACAGATGAAACTCGTTTCAAGCGATCTCTGCCCTGAGGATCTTGTAACTAAAAGGTGAATGGGGGGGAAAAGGCGTTCAATGTGCTGGGAGAGCTCTAAGCTTTGATTCAGCAAAGATTCTGAGGATGTGTTTCATTTAAATGAGCCCTGAAATTCACACTCATCTAAGCCTTAAGAACATTCTTATGAAAATAAGCCATGATTATTGCTCTTCTCAAACAAATAAACAAAAAAAAAAGACAATAAACTATTGCTGACTCTAAAATCATGAAAATAATCACCATTAATTTACAGCCTAATCAACTGCGGGAGATAATATTGGTTTCTAAAAGATGTTCATAATGCTGTTATCTACTGGGATCAATAACCACGTTGTAGTAAAGCCCCAAGGTGCTGGCAAAGGCAACCACCATATTCCCTGCAATTGTTGCTCGTCTTGTATTTATGGGAATGTGGTCACAAAAACCAGCTCCAGGAACAAATTCAGACCTGGCCTAACCTGATGAAGTATCTTTAAGAGACATACATACTCCTGCTGAACCTGAACTTTCAAGTAACAAAAACCCACTTAGGTGAACACTTTTATTTCTACAGGTACTAGTGAGTGCACCATATGCTAAGAGATCCCCTTTCACATGACCCTTTACCTTGGTCTTCATGTTTGCACTCATATGGGCTTTAAAGACGAAAGGCATGGGCAACTGTAGCTCTAACGAACAAAAATTAAGTGAATATGTTACCTTACATTTGTGAGGAACACATAGCACTAAAAATGATAACAACCATGGCTCCGCTAGCACTCAGTAGCCCTTTACACCATGTTAATTGTATTCTTGAACATCAGACAGCAGGGTAAAATGGGAGAGTGGCACTGGTCCAAGCTTAAGTTTCATAAAGTGCTGCTTGTTTGGAGTCTTGTAAATCCAGCAAGGAAGCAGAGTCATAAAAGGCAAGAAGGTGTGGAGCAGGTAATTGCAGCTCCTGGATGGATCACTGTCACTTGCAGGGTGTACATCAATACTTGATGCCCTTCCAGACAGCAGGGGCTGGGCTGAGGAGTTTGCAAGTGCAAATTGTAAGACCTGCAGCAAGTCTTCACCCAGTGAGGGTCCCTCCAGGTCTTCGAGCTGGTGACCCAACATTTTGGCTCCCCACAGCACTGACAATGCTATTTGGTAGCAGCCAGCACACCGTGGTGCTTCCTGCCCAATCCGCTGCTTGTTTTCCCTCTCTCTCCTTTCCCTTTTTTTATAATACCAAGCTATGGCACAAAGATACTGGGGATCTCACAGGGCTCATCACTTTCTTGCAGAGGGAGGAAAAGCCTTGTGCTGTCCTTGTGCCCTTTGGTGCTGTTTTGCTTTATGCTTCTACTAAATCTGTCCCCAGGCTCGCTGTGACTGTAGCAGACATAGGGCTTGGCACCGGGGTCTGTTTTAGGTTGCCGCGGTGACTGTGATGGCAGCATTTAAAAATGGCACAGGCTGTCATTTGATGCCAGCTGGGCAGGGATTGCAGGGAAGGTCGGTCAGTAGCCTGGTATGACCCACCATGAATTGGCAGCCCTTTACAGCACAAATGTTGTGGAGGGTGACCAAGGAGGGGAATTCACATATGCCTGCATCCATGGGGAGCTGAATATTTGAGCTGAAGTTTGGAGGAGTTTCCTACAGTTGAGTGGCACTGAAAGCTCAGGCCAAGCACCACCGTAACTGAAAATGATCTTGAAGAACAAGGAGCTTCATCCTTCTCCTGCCCCTCTACTCTGCCCTGGGGAGACCACATCTGGAATATTGTGCCCAGTTCTGGCCCCTCAGTTCCAGCAGGACAGGGAACTGCTGGAGAGAGTCCAGCGCAGGGCAACAAAGATGCTGAAGGGAGTGGAGCATCTCCCGTGTGAGGAAAGGCTGAGGGAGCTGGGGCTCTGGAGCTGGAGGAGACTGAGGGGTGACCTCATTAATGTTTACAGACATATAAAGGGTGAGTGTCAGGAGGATGGAGCCAGGCTCTTCTCAGTGACAACCAATGATAGGACAAGGGGAAATAGATACAAACTGGAACACAGGAGCTTCCACTTAAATATGAGGATAAACTTCTTCATGGTGAGGGTAACGGAGCCTGGCCCAGGCTGCCCAGGGAGGTTGTGGAGTCTCCTTCTCTGCAGACATTCAAACCCACCTGGACACCTTCCTGTGTAACCTCATCTGGGTGTTCCTGCTCTGGTGGGGGGATTGCACTGGATGAGCTTTCGAGGTCCCTTCCAATCCCTGACATTCTGTGATTCTGTAATTCTGTGATTCTGTAGCAGACAAACCTGCTTTAATTACACATGTGTAGTAAGTAGGGGAGTAAGAAATTATGGTAAGAGTAATGCAACAGCCTCAACAGAATTAGCTTAATTTCTCCTGTGCCCTTAATTATCTTAGAAGAAGAAGGGCTTGAGGGATATAAAATGCTTGGGGAGGTAAGGAGGAAGGGAAGGAACCATGATCAGCTTCTAAGACTCTCACAGGCTGTCCCAGTCCCCTGGCTCCTGCAGTCACAGTCCCAGTGCTCCCCAAGGATAGTGTTGTCATTGCCAGGGACACCACTCTACACACCATGGGATGGCTACAAACAACCTGGAAGGTCACCTTTGGGGTGTATCCAAGTGGGGTGCACTGTACTCAGAGGGGCTTTTGCACCTCGAAAGCAATTGGTGTGGGTCAGCGATGGACATCATTTTGTTAGCACCACAGTTAGCAAAGGGTGGACATGGCCCGTTGTCAAACTGAATAATAATAAATTGGCAGTTTGATAGCTTGGTGGGCTTTGCACATCAGCGTAACTATCGCAGAATCATAGAATAGTTTGGATTGGAAGGGACCTTCAAATCTTCATCTAGTCCAACCCCTGCCATGAGCAGGGACATCTTCACCAGATCAGGATGCTCAGAGCCCCGTCCAGCCTGGACTGGGATGTCTCCAGGGATGGGGCATCGCACACCTCTCTGGGCAACCTGGGACAGTGTTTCACCACCCGCAGTGTCAAAAATATCTTCCTCGTGTCTATCCTGAATCTTCCTCCTTTAGTTTAAAACCACCACCACTTGTCCTGTCGCAACATGCTCTGCTAAAAAGTCTGTCCTCACCTTTCTTATGGGCCCCTTTTAATTACTGAAAGGTTTGCAAATTTCTCATTATGAGAGTGTATTTACAAGTATGACTCCCGGGCTGTGGCTGTGAGCAGAGGAGAGAGGACACAGCTGCGCTGCGATGGGGAGGATGGGTTTTGCAGCTGCTGTCCTCCTGAGTCACCCAGCCTATGCACATGGTGATTGTACTATTGGCCCCTTGGCCTTCTCATGAGACTTCCCTGATGTCCATGAATGAGGAATCTACCCTAATTTCTCCATTTAAGGCCAAGTTTAGTCCTACCTGTCTATCATATTATAAGTCTTCTTCTCACCTGTGGCAAGGACCATCTCTTCATTCAGCTTTTCCACAGTCCATAAGAGCTTTCTCAAGAGAGCAAAACTCACTGTTTTTGCTGTAATTTCATTAGGGTGAGGCTGTTTCTCAAGGCAGCACTTCGATGGGAGGCTCTGGGTGACACAAAGCTCAGTGTGTCCCTACCATCGGGTATTTTCTGACTCTTCCAGGCAGGAGAAATACCTCATCATGCGAGTGGCCTCTTAAACAACTCTTCTGAGATTAGTCACCCTACACTAAGCAGATGCTGAGGCAATGGCCATGCTCATAATCAAACAGTGCCAGGAAATGTTCCTGGGAGCTACATTCAATCAGTTGTAGTGTTAGTCACGGCCCTGGTGTGGCTCTGGTCTGCATCACTGGCATCTCTCACATGGAGCTTGGACCTGGACAAGGGTCCAGCATTGACAGGAAACATCCCCAACATGGGTGATTATGAGTATCCACTGAGTTTGGTGTAAGGCCAAGAGCCATGATGTCATTTCTGGATGTAGAGTTAAAAAAAAAAAAAAAAGTCAGAAAATAACCCTTAGCATATGTAGCACTCATATAGAGTGTCCTAAATGAGCTGCTAGGTTGTTTGTAGGTAGATGTAGGAGACTGAGGGGTGACCTCATTAATGTTTACAAATATATAAAGGGTGAATGTCAGGAGGATGGAGCCAGGCTCTTCTCGGTGACAGCCAATGGTAGGATAAGGGGTAATGGGTACAAACTGGAACACAAAAAGTTCCACTTAAATTTGAGAAGAAACTTCTTCTCAGTGAGGGTGACAGCGCCTGGCCCAGGCTGCCCAGGGAGGTTGTGGAGTCTCCTTCTCTGCAGACATTCAAACCCGCCTGGACACCTTCCTGTGTAACCTCATCTGGGTGTTCCTGCTCCATGGGGGGATTGCACTGGATGAGCTTTCGAGGTCCCTTCCAATCCCTGACATTCTGTGATTCTGTGAAAATGAGGTGCAATGAATCCTGCTGTTAGCACTTTGGTGATCATCCCAAAGCCTTTGACAGCTAAGGTGTGCTTCAAGGCTCCTACCAACCACACCTCCAGCCCTCTGTGTCATGGTCCAGCTCACCAAAGACAATTGTGATAAACAAGCCACACTGCCATCTCTTTGGAGGGTGTCTTTGTCTTCATTCTCCAACCCACTGTAAGTTGGTCATAAACTCCTCCTGAGATGGCAGCTACAGCTTTACCCTCCTCATTAACCCACATCGTGCACCGGAGTTATTTCACAGTGACTCCAGCCCTGGCCAAGCTATGAGAGCCCGAGCTCCCCAGGGTATTCCCAGCCCATCCCAACACTGGCTGCTCTGCTCAGTGTCCCCCAGGGTGGGAAGGTCAGCAAGGGGAGAGGAGCATCACTGCCCAAGACAAGAAATTCAAGAAGGTTTTCTCCAAGACCACCCAGAAAATAAGTGGTGATACAAGATCAGGATTTGGGCTCCAAGCTCTCAGCCACAGGCTTAAATCACAAAAAAAAAAAAAAAAAAAATAAATTAATAAATATATATATTAAAAAAGGCATTTGCGAACCACCCAGTCTCCTGTTAAAATAATTTGAAAACATTAACAAATGTTAAACTCTTAATCCTTCAGCCTTTTGTCAGGCTAAACTCCAGTTAAAATCAAATATGCAAAGACTTTAACATTGGTCTATAAGGCAAACAAGATACTGCAAACATTTTGGTTTGTTTGGGGTTTTTCTTTAGCCCACAAAACTGCAAGAACAAATAATTATCTTAAATCTATGGGATTCTCAGGAAGCAAGATGTATATAAAATAGGTTCCTTATGACTTTTTGGGCCAGCTTTGTAACTTTCCTTTTGGAATTTCTGACACACTGAAAGGAAAAGGAAATTTTTAACCATATCTGTGAGATGATTTTCAGTTTCCAGAGTAGAAGTTTGAAAATAAAAAATTCCATATGAACTGATATAGCTTTAACTTTGAATATCTATCCTGATTCTGTCTATTAGTACACACGTGAAATCCTTACAGCTGGGGAAAGATAGGCCTTTAAATAAAAACACTGAAAAAGTATCTTTGTGAAGGAAAGAATACGGGCTCTTTATTCACTGAATTTTATTTATTGCAAGAGATTATGGACTTGAGAGGGAAAAACATGAAAAATAATTATGGTTTTAGGATATAATAAGACAGCCATTATGAAATACATAAAAGTTTGCTGTTTACAAGGGAAGTTGTCTTAAAATGATTATCCCCAAGTTTTCAGCTGAAGCAGAGATGGGTAACTCAGCCCTGTGAAATACATCGTAGTTCATTGCAGGAGGGAGAGGCAGCCAAAGAAGAGTCTGTGAAACATGATGGGGCGCTTTGTCACAGCGTATTTATGGAGACAGCCTTTTTTAGGACCTTAGCCGAGAGAAGAGTCCAAGTCGACGTCCCACAAAAGCCTTAATTCTCATGTTGAAGCAGCAAAACCTGCCGGCTTTCAAGATGATGAGCCTTAAAGCGAGCAGATATGCTTCCCTACTTGTTTGCACCAGTGTAAATCAGGATTTTTCAGGGTTTCCTCCATGCAGGGTGTAGAAGCAAAGGATCAGACCCAGCCACAGACCGTGGCGGTGCTTTGGGCTTTGTGGGTATGTTTTAAAATACGTGTTTTATTGGAGTGCAGCAGAACATCCTGTAAAAGGCCTTGGCTGAAAAGAATCATTTTAATAATGGGGAAAAAAATGATCTGAGTTTTAGTCAACAAAAGGCAGGCTGTATTGGGACTGTCGAGAGAAAATGACTGTATTCAGCCTTATTATTTGCTCGCATAACTGACATAAAGGGGGAGTTGCTCAGGTGAAGTGAATAAGGCGAGAGTGAGATTAAATCATTGTAAGAAAGTATCAGGCCTGAGATTTCATTCCTCCCAGCCTCAAAAACCACTGCTTCCCATGGGCTAAATTGAGCCTGTATAAGACTTTCCTTCTTGGCTATTTGTAGTGATTTATGTTTACTTGCAGTGCGTTATTTAGCCATAAGTTATACCTTTGTGCTGTATAATCTCCACGCAGGATTCAGCCCCTGGTAAGCAAAGAGACAAATCAAGAGCTGTAGGAACCTTTTCTTTTTTTTTTCTGTAATGACCAGAATAAGGGTTTTCTCCATATTTTCTGGAAGTTATTTGGCACTGGTAAGAAGTAGGTTTACAAGTCCTTATGCTCAGATGAAAATGGGAGCAGAAACTCCTAGTCGGGGGAACCAGAACTCCTCTGTACATGGACACCACTCTCCAGGTTCTACAGTATGCTACCTACTGTTCTCCAGAATGAAACTGAACAATAAAGATGGAAATATTCAAGGCTGTTTATTGACGCTTTGCACCCCGATTCTTCACAATTGATTGCTGCACTTGTTCATCAGTATGGACTTCAAAGAAGATCCTGATCCTTCAGCATCCAAAAGCGGGGTTCACAGTACAAGGAGTGATGTATCTGTATCATAAACTCAAGTGATGATTTGCGTTCAAGGAGATCTCTGGATGGCACCTTGTCCAAACGCTTGCTCAAACCAGGGTTATAGCAGTGGACAACTTTGAAGTTGTTTGCATTGCTCAGGGTTTTAACTAAAACTGTTCAGCCGCTGAGGAGGGTGACTGTGATTCCCATACGTTATTATTCTTTTCTTTAAATCATTTGAGGTTTGAAAAATATCTTATCTTTTAATTAAGAATCAGTTTAGCTTCAGATGGCAGCATAATTCAGAACATTCCTAGACTTAATTGACATCAACCCATATAAAATGGCACTTTCTGTCTTGACACAATACTCAATATCCACCACACCAAGTTTTGTGCAGTCCAGATAGCACAGATACATGAAAGAGGAGATCAGTCTTGTCTCAAGGCTGCTTCTTACACCCTGAAGTCACATTGACTTCAAAGGAATCAGAAGGTTTGGTGCAAGCTGAGATAGCCACTTCATGAAAGGGCACATACTGAAGTCAACGGGAGGTGAAGAACATCTGCACACATGGGTCTCATGGCCCATCTAGCTCAGGTCCTGCCTCCACCGAGAGATGAGGAGTCAAGGGAACAAGATGAAAGGATCAAGAGCCTGGAGAACAGCATAAGAGCAGCGCAAACATACAGTGACATTGCCTTGAATACCAGTTCCCAGTCTCATTCTGTGGCTCTTAGACATCCAGAAGTGCTCTTCCTGCATTTAACAGCCCATCAGGAATTTGTCTCCCATGAATTATCTGCGTGTTGTTTTCAACCCATGTGAACTTTTTGCATTCACTCCATGATGAAAAGGCACTGTCATCAGAGAGAGACAGCACAAGCTGCAGGTGCAAGGATATTCAGGCATTGTATTGCATGTGCAGATGCATGAGCCTGAGCCCTGCACTGAGGTCAGTGCAAGCTGGGGAGTTAAATCTATCAGCACAGGGTAGCAAGCAGGTCATTCCCTTTCATGCCACTGTCTTTAAAAAGCCTGCAGTTTTCAGCCACGTCTGCCCTATCAGCCACCATGGCTCTGCATGGCATTTTGTAAAACACTGAAGAGAAATTGCTACAGAAATCAGTCAGTACAGAAACCAGTACTGGAGGGTTCAGGAAGGCAGGGATGGCACAAGCTCTCTAGAGTGTAGATGGTGCAGCCCGCAGGATCTCCAGATTTGTGCTGGTAGTGTGGAAATCCAGTGCTCAAGTGGTACAAAGGTGGGTCGTGAATCACTCCTCAGCAGGCGCCAGGTGATTAACTTCTGTCCTGAGGAAACCAGTTTCCTGTGTGATGTGCAGAAAGGTGGAAGAAAAATGGCTGGATACATTCCCACCTGCTTCTAGTCTCTTTGGCATATTAGTTACAGTATGTTCAAGTCATGCTTCAGCTCTAGATTTGGACATCATGCGTGGAACACAGTTGGCCATACACACAAACATACACATCTCTTATAGCTGTGATGTCCTGGAGTACCAATCCTGACTTCCCACCACAACTCCAGGATGCTGGAGATGTTCTGTGGCTCTTGCATCATACTGACATGGATGTTGCAGGTTCCTTGTGGCATCTCAGCTGTACCCTTATGCTTAAGCAACAGAATCAAGCCCATAAGTCTAAGGAGAGGTTTAGCACAGGAACGAGGTGTGAAATCAGCAGGATTTGGGTCTTTCCTCCACTTTGGTGACTGCTGGTTGCTTTGGGTCTGCTGCCTAATTTATTAACATGGTGTGTCCTGGCTTACCCAGGTGTGAGGCAAAAAATGTGCATGTTGTAGGTCACTTGGTCAATTTGATGGTGGAGTGAATTCCTCTATCAGCTGTAACCTTGTGGAGGCATCACTCCCCATTGGATGGACGCAGGCAGGGGGGATGCTGTGGTAGCTCCAGCTGTGCACCTTGAACTTGTGTCCCACAAACACATTTGTCAATCTCACTTTTATTTTTTTTCAGTTTATGACTTCACACATCTGGACAGAGGCCTCAGTGATAAGACAATGTTGTGGTGTGTCTAAGCACCCTGGTTTTAACCCAAATACTTTCTCTGATTCTGTTCCTGCTGTGGTTACATAAATGCCTGGGCTGACACGAGTCAAGAGGCAGGATCAGGCCAGAAGCAAACGGACAGGCCTTGGTGGAGAGGAGGACTTCTTTCAGTGCTGGTGGAGTTTTATACTAGCTCTAAGTGCTTGTGAATCTGTGGCTTGATTTAAACCATTAATATCATTAAGTGTTTAATTAAGAAAGCGAATAATTAATTCTATATGTTCACACAATAATAGTCATGATAATATTATTGCTAATGAACAATAATTAAGAATGGATTGTATTTTGAGAGGCAGTAATAGTGCTGACACCACTGTGATTAGGAATATGCTCTGGGGACGGTCACAGGACCTGATCAGTCCTGGCTGTTCCCGAGCTGGGTTGGAGCACCTTCCCAAGGAAACCTTCACAAGACTGCATCCAGCTTTTCTGTGCCTTCCTTGCCTTGACATCACCGAGGTCCTTTAAGGACTGTGGACTTGTGAGGGTTTCTGGTTTGGGCAGAGCATGTCTTGGGAGCAGAAGTTATTATCATGGATGAGGAGAAATGGGGGGGCAGGAGGAGGAGGATCTTAGAATCACAGAATCATTTTGGTTGGAAAAGACCTTCAAGATAATCAAGTCCAACTGTCAACCCAATGCTGCCAAGTCCACCACTAAACCATGTCACTAAGAACCTCATCTATGCACCTTTTAAACCCCTCCAGGGATGGTGACTCCACCACTGCTTTGGGCAGCCTGTTCCACAGCTTGATAACACTTTCTGTGAAGAAATTTTTCCTAATATCCAAGCTAAACCTCTCCTGGCACAACCTGAGGTCATTTCCTCTCAACTTATCAGTTGTTACTTGGGAGAAGAGACCAACCCCCCCCATGCTCCAAGCTCCTTTCAGGCAGTTCAGAGATCAGAAGGTCTCCCCTCAGCTCCTGTTCTCCAGCTGAAGCCCCCAGGTCCCTCAGCCGCTCCCATCACACTTGTGCTTGCAGGACTCCTGCACTGTCTCCTGTTGTGTTGCTGGGGGCTGACTCCCTTTTCCCCATCCCTCACTGTGCTCAAATGCATTCTCTCCTGTGCTCCCCTCAGTAGAGGTTAGAGAAACTTGACAACAAAAACTGGAAAACCACCCTTATCCATTGCTTTACTCCTTGTGTTGGGTACTGCAAGAACATAGAGAAAGATGCCGTTTATTTTCCCCAACTATAGAACTCGTGAGTCCCGTCAGGGGCTTTTAACCTGTTGGTTATCACCAGCCATCTATTGTTGCTCTCTGAGTGTGCTAATGCCAGCAGCTCCTGTCTGAGCTGAGTCCTAGAAATAAGAATTAAATAATGGTAACTGCAGTAGAGATCATAATGGCAATGTTATCGTGATACCTATCCATGCCAGATACTTTGTGAGCTGCGGGTTGAAACATGAGCTTTCTACACAGTCAGGAACAGCCCAGAGAATGTTTGGAAAATTCAGGGGGAAAAACTGGTTTGATTTCTGGCTTTCGTAAGGGAGGAAACTCACAGGAAATATTTTCCTGGCTATGGGAGTGGCCAGTGCAATGGGTAAGACGTTCTCCCTACATAAGTTCCCGTCTCACTTTGCATCCTCAGGAATGCAAAGTTAGCAGGAAAATGCAGCTGGGATTCTGCAATGACAAATTCTGCCCACTTTTCAAAGAGCATCTCTGATCGCTTTCACAGACACGTTCAGCTTTCAAGGCGATGCAGCTGACGTGAGGGGCTTTGGCCCTAAAGTCTGTTGGACTATCCTCAAAATAGGGGCAATGCTGGACCAGGGGGAAGAAGTGCTGAGGCTGTTGGGAAGGGAGAAGGGTATAACTGTGGGGTGACAGTGGGAAAGTGTATTCTGGGGACTATCACGGTATTTTGGGGTGTTGCACACGAGTAGGGTCTTCCCTGTCCAGTTGTGCTGTGACAGCTGTCCTTGTCCCATCCATCGATCGATCCATCCAGCCAGCCTTGCAACCCCCCAGCACCCTGCAGAACCCCCTTCCCCAGGGGATGTTAGGGCTCTCAATGACTTGTGCTGTCATTTTTGATCTTTCCAGGCTGCTCTCTTCAATTCCTCTAAGGTTTCCTCCCTCTGCCATTATTCAGTGGCCAAGGACGTTGCTCAGTGCAGGAAGCAGCAAAGACGGGAGAGGAGAAGACAGGGCCAACTGGCAAGATAAACTGTTGGCAAGAAATCCTCCTCACTCCTGCTCCCCATGCACCAAACTGCTCAGCTCTCAGACACGCCCAGAAATGAATCCGTTCTCGGGGGGCAGCCAAGGGAGACAGATCCCTCCGCAAGGGCCAAAGGTGATTGGGAGGGACGGTGATGCTGCACTTAATTCACCAACCTCCAGACAAGCCAGCAAGGGAAAACCAAAGGGATGGAGAATTGGAAGGGACTTGCAGACACATCCAGGCTCTGCGTTAATTCAACAAATGTTTTTTGGCCCCTTCTCCTTTCCCAAGAGGCTGTCCCATAACATCACTGCTCTGGGAGTCATAAACCTCCTTGTAACTATGAGGTTCCACTGAATCACTTTCAGTTCATTTGCCCTTAGTTTTGTTCTGCTTGATCTTTCATTTTTACCCAAGATGAATGTGCAGACGACAGCTGTATCCCATCTCGCTCCCATTTTGGTAGACTAAGCAAGCTTGGGGAGCTATTCTTGTGGGGCAGAAGGTTCATGGATCAAAGGCTTTGCTTTTACTTGCGTCGAGCAAGAGCAGATTTGTCTTGATGTTACTGAAAATAGCTCACAAGAGTAAAAAAAATGATGGAAAGTCCTTGGTCCTAGTAATGCCAAACACATATACATAAATACTTTTTTTTTCAAATTAATTGAAAAGGAAGATCCATCATGATATCAAGGGAAAAAAAAAGTGTGTGTGTGTTCTTTTTTTTTGCATGAGCAATCCCATTTGTGGACTGGTGCTAAAAGAGCTGCTGGAGGACAAGGGCTTTCAAAAGTTAATTGATTAGAGGAAAATTTCACCTCCTTAATAGTTATTCAGACTCATTTCATACTTTACAGCTATTACACAGTTATAAAGTAGCTGATAGAAATGCCCATGGATTACAGATGGGAAAACTATTTCTCATTAAAAGATCAAAGTCCCAGTTTCCAAATTTGAGCACCTCTACCTATAAATCGCATACCGGGATACTAAATTTCAGCGTCAGATTTCTGCTTTCAGACCAACAAGACTGTACAACTACTCAAAAGCAGAGATTTTAATTTTAATTAGATTGTCAATTGTCTTTGAAATTAGGTACATATATATTGTCAGTTAATATGCTGTTTGGCTCTGTCATTTAACCAACCTTTTCCAAAGGATTACCTATGGCTTGGGACCAGCTGTGGATGGTCACTCTTAGAGGCATTTCTTTACTAAATAGTAGTTTATTCCATTGAGAAGTTACACTTTTATGGTGACAATACATCATTTCTCACAGGACTGCTGTTGTCAGTAAAACCTTATTTACTACTCCTCTGACCAACTAAAAGCTTTCCAAATGGGCAAGAGTACATGTCTCTAGAGAAAATGAAAGACCTTCACTTCTGGGAAGGACGCAGCTGATACCCTGAAAGTCTGAAACACTTTTTACACATCTGTGCTACTTCAGAAAATAAATCCAACCCAGAGGCCCCCTAAGCTTGGTTTGCCAACAGGAACAACAAGGTACCAACAAAGTCAGTGAAAACTAAGTGAGTGTGACTTTCTCTGGAAGGAGAAAATACAGAATTTTATTTATCCTTAAGGCTCTTTAGAGAGAGCTTTTTTTGGCTCAGTTCTGGGGCAAAGCTAAGTAAGATGCTGCAAATTGGCTCTTCCATTTCTCGTGATTTTGTCTGGCGTCTCATGGTACTGTGGTGGTGGGAAGTCAATGGTGGTGCCCTGGAAGGCAATGGGAATTTTATCTATGATTTTCATGAAAGGCACATTAATTTTCTTGAATGTTTTTTTACAAATCTGCAGCCGTAGGAGTCCTGTGAGGATGCGAGAATCACAGCTTTCCATTTTCAGCTAAAAGGCTCTAAATGTGACTTCTAGATATGCAAGCATAGATGGTAATAACAAGTTGCAATTACTAATTTAATATCTCATCCCTTTTTACAGAGAGAGGTGGGATGGGGCTGAGGACTGGCCCTTGATTTTTGCCTGTTCAAGATCAGAAAAACTGCTGAGGGAAGTTAATCTTTAACTGCTCTGTGGATTCAGCTCATGCCCTTGTCATTGAGCTGCATGTCTATGATATAAATGCTTATATGTGAGATAAGGCCACAACGCACCCCTAGGTGGCTGGTGCCATTTGAGGTGGCCCAGGGTGTCCCATCTGGCCTCCAACTGGGCCAGGATGGCACAGGTCTTCTGGAGGTCCTGTGCCAGACTGGCCAGCCCACTGTCTTGAATGTTCTGGAGCTTCTCAAAAGCGCTGACTGCTTGTGTTTAGGCACTGGATCATAATCCCATGTCAAGGTCAACCTGTTCTTGATGTGCTGCTTGCAGCTAGTATGGGTAATCCTCTGTCCTGTGTCTTGCTGTGCCCATCTAGCCTCTCAAGATTGAGTGTGAATAACTAAGGAATCTCCAGAACTTTCCTCTTTGATCAGTTATTCACTGGGTGTGAGCAATGAAGGACATGCCTAGCTTGCCTCAACAGTCATATGTGAGAAACGAGACCAAGAGCTCAGCATTGGCCCTGACAGGGCTCTGTGAGCCGAATGATGACCGTCTCCTGTAAATAACAGGCATTTCATCCCAAATCTTCTCATTCCACAGATTGCAAGCTGCACCCTTATGCTCCTGGGCTCTTCAAGAGGGGCTTGGGGAGAACCTCAGCACATGTGCAACCTCAGCTGGGTGGCAGCAGGGCAGCTTGGGAGGAGAAGGAGTGTGTGGCATCCAGGGCAGTGCTGCAAAGCAGATGGGGTTAAGCACGGAGACAAAAAAAAGCTCCAATTGACCCAAAATAGCCAGTGGCTCTGCAACATGCATGACTGATACTGCTGCTGTCCTCCTAAAGTCTGGTGCACTTTGATGGGACATGCCTGCCAACCTGAGCCAAAGAGATGTGGGGGCAAAGCCCCTTGCAGCACTCAGGACATAAGAGAAATGTGAAGAGCTGAAAAAAAAGGGAGCTAAAATCTCCATCCTTTTCATTTGCCTGCCAGCTGTAAAGCCTTCTCTTCCCTTCTATATCACATTCTCCTGCTCATAATTATTTCATCAAATCAACTTCTTATCTCTTTTTTCTCCTGCAAATTTCAAACTGCCCAGCCCGACTCTGCGATAAATCTGTCTCAAACCACAGCTGTTCCTGCATCCCTCATGCCTGGTTGCCTGTTTTTATTGTGTGCTTCCCATTACACGTATATATATGTATACACATATATATTTTATGTGCCTTTCTTTTCCTCCCAGTGTTATTTTCTTTCCACTGTCTTGTTTTTGTTCCCTCTCTGGCCTCATATGGCCATTTGTCACTCTTTGGATGTTTTTTCCTTTTATCAAGATGTTTTCTCCAGGAATGTTTCCCGCCAACGCAAGCTGCCTGGTCCATTAACTCCTGGAGTTCAGCTGACAGCCTGGGCTCCAAGTCCCTTCACCTTATGATACCGAGTGCTTCTGAGATGCAGGAATTGGTTGGTAAAATAATATAGTCACATAAGAGAAAGAAGAAATACCATTTCAGGGCAAAAAAGATAATAAATTGTACAGCTGTGCTTAGGTCCCTCTGTCTCTCTTTTCTTTTCTTCCCCGCCTCTTGCATGATAACCTGATAAGTGGTTGTGAACGTTTGACTGTTTCTTAACTGAAGATTTATTGAAGGATTTGCTGCTGCAGACAAATTTGTGTTAAATTCCTCATAAACATGCTGAAGAGTCCAATCCATTGTGTTTCATGAAGATTGATCAGCCTTGTGTCCATATTATTGACACAGAGAAAGGCCTTTGAAATCTTTGTTTAAGCACGCAACTGGTGCTATTAATTATCTGTATTTAAATTAGCAAGCTTGCATGTGAGAATTCATTAGGCTTCCCTGCTAATTGGGTCTTGCTAATGATGAGATCATCATTAAACCAACGCTGTCCCCACCATCTTGTTAGCTGACAATTTAAGGGATTGTAAAAGGCAACCAGCAGAGAGGCTGCACGACTCCAGGGGTTGTTAATGGCTCTGGAGCTTGTTCAGCTCCTAATCGGTGGTTTGGTACCAGCTCAACCTGTGTCTGTGTCACAAAAATAATTGTCATGGTAGATGCTGCTTTAAAACGCTGCCGGAGGAGGACACGCGCAGGGCAGGAGGTGATGGTTTCTCAACCCTGTGTAGCTGAGGAACGTTGCTGCGGATGCTCAGATGTCCTTATTAATGGTTTATATGCAGGCAAACCTGTGGCGAGAAGATGCAGGCTAAACGGCCTTGGTTAAGGGGATCTTCGTTGTTGTCCACTGTCCAGCTCACTGCAAAAGTTAATTATTTAGCTTCTCTGTCTTACCCCCAGGGCAGGGGACATTGCTCTTAATATGCACATTGTGGGGGTTGCAGGTCCAAACCCCATGGAGAGCCCAGATGGGCACAGCTACATGCAGGTGATGGATGACCCTGTCTCCTCTGGAGAAGCATTTTCTTACAGCTAATGTAGCCCCGGGGGAATCCGACCTTCCATTGTCCATGAACGGCTGCTGTGGATCATTGACCGCTGCTTAGCCTCTTCTTAAGATGAAATACTGCCTTCGTGCTTTGTTAGCAGGGAGGATTGAGGGCCGGGGCGTGCACCAGCTCTGCTAAAGGTTGCTTTTGTAAAGGGAAAATATGTGCTGGATTTTTGAGTAATAGCGTTTTTCATTTTGCACCGTGCACACAACCTCCTCCGGATGGTCGGGTCCCACCAGCTGATGTAGCGAGAGAGTCAAGGGGCAAAGAAAGTAAACAAATTAGGTAGATGAACCTCCACCTCGATGATTTAGTGATAATTACATACTGAAAAGCAAAACGAGCGGGTGTTTGCATAGCAACTGCAATATAACTACACTCTAATTACAGCTCTGTCGCAGACGAAGCTGGCCATTTAGAAAGCTCCTGCCCTACCTCTGTCTCTTACCCAGTGTGTATGCTCCATCCTCAGATGGTGGAGCAGAGAAAGGTGAAATGTGGCAGTGGCAAATGGATGGACAAACCCACCTCAGGGTGTAGGATGCATGATGGGGTCTTCAGAAGCAGCTGGGAGCCTGCAACAGTGCAACAGGGTGCTGAAAACACCCATGAACCCATGGCTGGCGGAGAAGACCTGACTCATGGAAGGTGCCCCACACAATGGTTGGAAAAAAGGAATAGATGACGGTGCCTTGGTGCAGGATAGACCACACACCAGCTGCTCCCATCAGTGGTAAAGGTCCAGAGAATGCCATGAGGCAGGCAGCCCAAGTTTAGGGTAGAAAGGCTCTGAAACAGTGTTTGCGGTTTCTCCTTTGTGTTTGAGTTTCAGTGTGGCTGGAAAAACAAAGAACCGGGGCAGGAATACCATAGAATCGTAGAATGGTTTGGCTTGGAAGGGACCTTCAAAGCTCATCCAGTCCAACCCCCTTGCATTGAGCAGGGACATCTTCAATCAGATCAGGTTGCTCAGAGAATATACAGAAGACTGAAAACACATCAGAGCTGGGCCACAGAATGCTCCAGATTAATTAAAGAGTAGGTACTTGAGCCTGAAAAAAGATGGTACTTGCTGGTTGAACAAAACCCATAGAATAAACCAGGGTTGATTTTCAATTGTTAATTCCCACAGTAATTTCCATGAATGAGTTTGGCTCCATGGCCTGTTTAGAGCCAAATAATTGTGTTATACACATTTTTTCTCCTACAAAGTGATGCACCTTCCTCTCCTTCCAAATGATCTGAGTGTCAACCTCAAAGTGTCCTGCGTATTCCTAAATTTTCCTGGAGTCTCAATACAGAAACAAGCACCAAATCACTGAAGCAGCCTCCCCTTGGCCCAGAGAGCGATAAGACACAGTGGGGACAAGCATCAAAATACCCACCTCTGTCAATCCTGAGCTGAATCTTGACCACCTTGGAGAATTCATAACCAGCATTAGGTGACAAAGCTCAGAGATTTTAGAGGTCACAACTTTAGTAAGGCAAACATGAGAAGCCATGAAGGCTCGCAAGCATCTTGTGCCCTCTTGGACCATCCGAGGAGCCAGAGATGTCCTTCCAGCAGGGACAATGGTGGGTCTGGGGAGGAACCACATGCGAGCAGAAGCTGGAGGATGGGGGAACATCTACAAGTACAGTATATTTGGGGACAGTTGGATAAAGCCTGTAATTGTGCAGGCTCTGGAGTCCTGGTTGCAATTCATCACAAGCAGCACAGATGTTGAAAATAGGGCAGATGAATCATGACCTAAAAGTGCCTGTTTCTGCTGACTACAAAGGGAGCCTGGGGTGACCGGCTCTGCTGGAAATGTCTGCATTGTGGATATATGAAGTCAGGTGAGAGAAATCCCACATCTCCCACTGCTTCATCTCTGTTTCTCACCTGGAACAGTCACTTTTCAAGATAAAAGGCTGTTCCAGGCTCCAGGGCTACTTAATCCTGTGCTGAGCTGCTTAAATAAATGACAGCGATCAGCTGGGTAGAAATTCCTGCCGCCTTGTTTGCAAAGTCAAAGCCAATTCTGGAGCAAGGCTGTTTTACTTTAGAGCAGTGGACAAGAATTCAACAGAGCTAAATTAAAGGTTTTCAACGCAGCCAACAGGAAAACGAGTGATGCAATCAGCCCATTCTTCCTCATCTTTCTTATTCTGAGATTAAATTCAAACTATTGTATTCCACCCTAACAGTTTGTGCTTCCCGCAAGCTTTTGTGCTGACTACACAAATTTCCCTATGAGAATTATTGTGGGGGTAATGGGAGGAATTTGCATTCTTATCTCTCCTCCACCCCAAACAATCAAGTCCTGTGCCTTCCCAGGAGCAAGCAACTCATCTGAAGGTTTTCCATCAAATGGTACCCTTGGCAAATTGTTGATAAAAATGGTATGTTTAAATGTCATCAAACTGAACACCAGGCAAACTGTTGATAGAAATAATATGTTTAAATGTCATCATTAGGTTTCATTGTTATCCACCTGCTGAGAATAGCAGCATCGCTCACAGTAAAATTTGCAAACTGAAGGAGATGTCGATGAATTGGCTTCTTACGTCTTCTATGCAACCGTAAGTCTCTGAGTTTATTCTGAAATCAATTAAATTTATGGTGGATAGTAGTTTGTTTTTGTTTTTCCATGGAGGAGGGAGGGGTTTGAAAAAAGAAAGAGGAGAAACTGCAAAAAAATCAGCAGCCAAGGCCAATTTGACCATGCAGGCTTGACGACAGCGCAGGTTGTGATGTATGTGATGTATATACACTTGTGCAGTAGGAAATGGCCTGGAGCCATGACGGAGCATCTGTCAGATGATAACTTGCAGTCATTTGCAATCTGTGCTGGAGGCAGACCAAAGGCCTGAGCCAATGCTCCGAGTTATCCAGGCCATTTCTCTGGGTCTTAACTCCATCTTCTTTACATCCCATACAATAAGACTCTTCTGCTGCTCTACTGTAGCACAGCAGTGACATCCAGGGGCCATTTCATCTGCTGTTGAGATCAGCCTACTGATAGCCAGGAGCGTATGTACCTGAGCCAAAACCCCACTGAAGTTGCTTGGAAAGATCCCCAACAATGTCAACAAGCTTTTGATCCATCTGTTTCACTCTATGTTTTTTAAAAGAAAAAAAAAAGAGCTTTTGTGCCCAATTACCTTGGTTGCTACCTTTTTGGCTTAATAATCTAAGAAAAGTCTCCCTCAGTCAGCCTTCTGTTTCACACACAAAGTGACTTTGTATGCTGTGATTCATCTAGTCCCACCACATCTCTCCAAAATTATGACCTACAGCATTAGTAGCAGATCCATCCACATCTCTGGATCATATCAATAGTGCAGCCTCAAGCTTTCGCACCAAAAGCCAGTCCTATTTATTCCTCTAAATCTGTGGTCAGCAAACTATGGAGTCAAAGGCAATCAGACATCATCTTAGACACCCTGATGAGCAGTTGACACCAAAAACCTGCCACCCTTTAGCCATGTTGGGTGACAGGTGGTCGTCTGGACTTGATGAGGGGAACCTGACCTCAGCACCACTGGTTCAGATCTCTCAACTGGGTATAATCTGAGTTTCTCAGACTCCATCTCATTACAACTTTTTGTGATCTCACTTCTGACATTTATATCAATGTGGATGTTGGTAGCCTGGAGTAAAGTCTCTTCCTAACTTTTTCTTGGATATGTTTTTTCACTCTAAAGCAGATTTTCAAAGCCTAAAATCACTCTGGCAGGATTTCTCCAAATCTCTACTGTTTCCTTAAGATCTTTTTTGGACATGTGAACATCAGGACTAGACATAACTTTCAGAAATGGTCTCACTAATGCTATTTACAGAGATAATATCACTTCAGCACTCCCACTTCATATTTGCCGGCTGCACAGCCAAGGATTACTCCAACCTTCTTGGCTAAGACGTTGCTGGGAGGCCATACACGAGCAATTGTCTATCAGGACTGTTCGATCGGGTTCTGAGTCACCACTTTCTGGGGTGTATCCCCTCCATCTCTTAGGTGTGACCCACATTTCTTGCTCCAAAACAACTGACTTTTCCCATAGCCACACTGAAATAGGTTGTTCAGTGGTTCTCTCTTCAGCTACCAGTACCTGCCAGCACAATGAGCCTGTGCCCATTGCCACTTACCACCAATTTCATTTTCATATCACTGCAAATTTTACCAGTTCTTTTTTTTCTTTCTTTTTTTCCTTTTTTTAATTTTTTTTTTTCCATTCACAAATAAGAGGCTGCTGCTTTGTGGTAATCGGATCATTCTCCAGCTATTTGTTCTTCATATTTTCCTTTCTCCCACTTTCTCTCAGCTACATTTCACTTTTACTCCTTTTTCCTAACACCAATTGGGTCTGGTCTTATTTTCTAAAGGTGGCTTGTTTGCCCCAAATCACTGGGCACAATGGCAGACGTTTGAGTTCCAGGGGAGGCGTAAGGAAAGAGGTTCACTGGTGCCACTCACCAGAGCTTTGTTAAATGCACAAGTAGAGGTTGAGTTTTAAGAGTTTTCTTCATGAAAAGGTTATTTGTATTCCTCAGTTTCAGCCATTTATAGAGCCTCTTCCCCGCAGTACCAGAGAAGTTAATCATCTTTGATGGCTGTAAAATCATAACGCCAGTGCACACTGTCCTTTTTCATATTTACAGCTGGAGAGCTGAGGCAGGGAGGGTTAAGCCCAATGTCACACAGTCAGCCAACAGCAGGGAGAGGCACGATCAAAACTTGGTGCTGTAGCTGCGGGAACATCCTCCCCCTTCCCTGAATGACCCCACAGTGGTGGGGGACTCGGCTGTCACTGGGGTGAGATCACAGAATCACAGGATAGTTGGGGTGGGAAGGGACCTCTGCAGACCATCCAGTCCAACCCACCTGCTCAAGGAGGTTCACCAGAGCAGATCACACAGGAAGATGTCCAGGTGGGTTTAAATGTCTCCAGAGAAGGAGACTCCACAGCCTCTCTGGGCAGCCTGGTCCAGGCTCTGGCACCTCACAGTAAAGAAGTTTCTCCTCATGTTCAGATGGAACCTCCTGTGTTTCAGTCTGTGCCCGTTGCCCCTCATCCTGTCATTGGGCACCACTGAACAGAGTCTGGTCCATCCTCTTGACCCCCACCCTGGAGATATTTATGGATATTGATGAGATCCTCTCTCAGCTTCTCTTCTCCAGGCTGAACAGCCCCAGCTCTCTCAGTCTCCTCATAAGAAAGATGCTCCAGACCCCTCAGCATCTTTGTAGCTCTGTGCTGAACTCCCTCCAGTAAGTCCTTGTCCTTCTTAAACTGGGGAGCCCAGAACTGGACACAAAACTCCAGATGCAGCCTCAGCAGGGCAGACTACAGTGGGAGGAACAATCTCCCTCGACCTGTTATACATCATCTCTCTACTGGAGACTGAATAAAACATTTAAAATGAATACTCTGCTGTTTAAAACCAGCAAAGGATAAAAAACTTTTGAAAATAGCCAGCATGATTATTCATGACTAGGCATTTGTAGCAGTGCTTGTTTTCTGTGGCAGCCTGGATGAGCTCACCTGAATAAAGATTTATGTGGGACAATGGAAGGCTGAAGGTTTTACACAAGCAAAGGTGTGCGCTAGAACAGTCCCTTTGCAGTGGGCACTGAGTGCACCTGCTTGACTGGAGACCCCAAACCCTGTCCCAGCGCAGGTCCTGCCCCTGGCACAGTGAAGCCATCCCATTACCAGTATCCACACATGGGAAGGGTTTGGGGGCACACTGGGTTTACTACAGAAGCTCTCAATGGATGGGCACACCTGATCATAGAATCATAGAATAGTTGGGGTTGGAAGTGACCTCCAAAGCTCATCTAGTCCGACCTCCTGCCATGAGCAGGGACATCTTCAACTAGACTAACTGATGATACCTGCCCAAACAACCTGAAGAGATGTACCCAAGGCTGCATGGGGAGGATGTGGCAGTGCTGAGGAGGGATCCCACACTACTGAGATCCCAGCCTAACTCAGGACTGTTTCCCAGCAGCCTGTCCTGTTCCCTCCCACCCATCACTGCCCTCCACGTGCTCCAACCAGCAGCCTTCGGGGACTGGAATTTCCTGACTCCCAAGACCTTGACTGCACTGCCTGAACACCCACCTATGTCTCCTTTGCTTCCCCATCCCCACCCCCTCGATTTTGTTTGTCTGTGGTTTTGCAGAGGGGAAAAAAACAAAGCAACCGGAGGTTTCCGGGAGACCGTACTCCACGCCGCCCATCAGAGAGCAGACAATAATATTTAGCTGCTTTGATCAGTTTATTGTTACAGTATATTTAGACGGCGAGCTGCAAATTCCAGCGCCGCAGCAGCTGGGAGCAATGTGGTGCATGCTGCGCAGCCCAGAAAATACGGGCAGGATTTGTCCGTGCAGCCGAGCGCCGTTTGTGCTGTCTGCTGCGTGATGCAACCCCTCCTTTAATTTGTTTTCCAGAAAATTCATTTTGAGGAGTGCTCTGCGAATGGTTTGGCAGCAGGCGGAGGAAACGGGCTCGGGAGGACGTCAGCTGTCAGCCCGCAGCCCCCGCTGCCAAGCCCCGGCCGGCGGGACAGCGCGGGGGATTGCAGGGCTGATTTCCCTGCCCAGGAAGAGCCTTTTTGGGTCGGGTCCATCCTGAGTTACTCTCGGTCAAGTGGTGAGGCGAGCTCCAGTGCAGGGACCGTATTTATTTGTATGCTTCCACAGCACCCGGCACAGAACAGTCTGCACCTGTGGATGCGACAGTAAAACGAGTGATAAATAATAAGCCAAGAAGGAGCCAGTGCAATTTAATCTGTATAAGTGAATACAGTTAACTGGGGAGGGATGCTCAGGCTGGCTGAGGACGTCCTTGCTTTCCTCTGTGGGTCTGAGGATTCACATCCAGATTGAAGCCTTGCGGCATTTAGAGGATACAGCACAGAGGGACTCGCCTCAACCCTTTTAATCTGCTTGACTTTTACAGTTTACCTGTAGGAGATGGAGGAATCGTGGCTGACAGAGGGAAGCACAAGGTCTGCCAGATGCACTGGGAGAGGGACAAAGTGGCCTCCCATTGGTCATGTTTATTAGTACAGAATCATAGAAACATAGAATCATAGAATAGTTTGGGTTGCAGGGACCTCCAAAACTCATCCAGTGCCACCCCTGCCATGAGCAGGGACATCTTCACCAGCTCAGGTTGCTCAGAGCCCCGTCCAGCCTGGCCTGGGATGTCTCCAGGGATGGTTCATCCACCACGTCTCTGGCCAACCTGGGACCTGGTTTCACCACCCTCAGTGTCAAATATTTCTTCCTCGTGTCCAGGCTGAATCACCCCTTGTCCTGTCACAACAGGCCAAGTCTGTCCCCATCTTTCTTATCGGCCCCTTTTAAGTACGGAAAGGCCACAATAATGTCCCCCTGGAGCCTTCTCTTCTCCAGACTGAACAACCCCAATTCTCTCAGCCTGTCCTCACAGGAGAGGTGCTCCAGCTCTCTGATCATCTTGGTGGCCTTCTCTGGGTCCTCTGGACAGAAGATCCCACTGACTTGCTCTGTTACACCTTCTCCTTCTTCTCTTGGAAGACAAAGAAAGAGGAGTTGTCCTCTCCCATGGACTCAGAGCTGCATGGACCTCCAAGGTCATCATGTCCATCTGTGTTTTCAAGCAGAATTTCACCAGGACCAGCCCTAAAAGATGTTGCTATAGAAGCAGCAACGCCTAGTGCTTGCTCTAAGAGACCTCCATGATCTGGCAATATGTCCAGGTGACTGCTCACCCCTCTTCAGCAGGAAGTTCTGCCCAATGTGTAGCCTAGGTTTCCCTTGATGCAATGTAGTAATGTCCATTACTTGTCCTACCATTTAGAGACACAGAGAACAGACTGTCCCCTAGTGCCCTCAGCAGCCTTTCAGAAGTGAACCTTGGCCCCTGTGCTGTCCCCCAAACAGGGTAGTGAAGTCAGTTCTGCATTTCCAGATAGTGAATACATGAAGGAGTCTGCTTTCTTGCTGGAAATGAGGCTCATGCATCTTTTCCCTCCTTCTGCCACCCCATAACTCTCACTAGGACCATCAGGGGAGGAGACTGCTGAGGGTAATGCCACTGGAAATCAGCTCCCTGGCTTCTTCCATGGCTACTGATCCTAAGGCCAAACTTGGGCCCTGTGGAGCAAAAATGGGTACAGGTGATGCTCTTACAGGCTTCAGTGGGATTAACTTAATGTATTCCTAAAGGCTTTGGTGGAGGTCAGAGGCATCTGTAGTGGGTCACTGCGAGCTGTGGTGTGAGCACCTGATCACTTTCCTGGGCTTTGGAGCATGGCACTTCTTGAGCGTTATGAGGAGCAGAAGGATGGTGCGAACTCCTTCACTTCTTTGCTGCAGGTCACCCACTCCATAACTCACCGGAGTAATTTCTCCCCGCGAAGGCCGAGCTGAAGCATTTGGTTGGCCAGATTGGACTTTTTTTTTTGGTCCTTTTGGAAAAATAACAGCATAGCAATTCCTCTGCCTTGTCCTCTCCTGTGCTGTACTTACTGGTAGCTGCACTGAAGCTGATTGATTAGTTTAATAACAGGCAGGTGATATGCAGCCATAAAATTATGCACTTTTACTCATCAGCCTGATTGAACTCCTCTGCTGACTGCACAGGAGCAGAATGGCAGAGTTATAATAATGAGGGAAACAGCCAAGGGAAAAGCAAGCACAGTGGTGTTATTGTTGTTGTTTTAAAGCTGAGGAAGAAAATTACTCCAGGGAGGAGCTTTTCCAAAATAAATACTAAAATACAGAGGGAAAATGTTAAGATGTAATTAGCACTGGTACAAGTGTCATTAAATGTCTGCTGGGGTTGGAGGTGTCGGTAAAGCATCTTTTACACCCACCTGGTCTATTTTGGGGTTTCAGGAGGTTGGGCCTGACCTGTTGAACTCCCCCAGTGCCTGTGTCCTCAGAAAGGGTGAGAGGGGCTGAGCCCTTTGCAGGATGAATCAACTTGTTGGGAAAAAAATATGATAATTCAGCTTTCTTTTTTATTTTTGACTGATTCTGGCCAAGAAGGGAAGCATAAGACAATGGAGCTGAGAAAAACTTGGCTGGAGAGGGTTTATCCCCTCTGACCCCATGCTAATGGCATCAGTGGATACAAGATGGTGTGATAGAAGAGGGAAGGACCAGGGCTCTTGCAGCCTGGCCTGGTGAGGCCATGACTCCTGTCGGTGATGTCCCTAAGGTCCTGAGCTCTGCTCTCTGTGCTTCTGGGCTCCAGAGGAGCTGAACTCAGTACCTGTCCTGCAGCATGTCAATCATGCTTCCCAAAGCCACCAAAGGGAATTGAAGGTTCTCGTTCAGCCATGAATCAATACACAGGAGCAGGGAGGGCAGGCAGGCAAGGGCTCGCTGATGAAAAGCCACACAGCCCCCATCCGTGCATGGAGAATGGCATTTTAGACTTCATTTCCTAATAAAATATTTCCCAGCGTTTGAGCATGGCTTGCTCGGGTGACAGGCTCACTGTTTGTCCTGCACACATCCATTTTATTTATAAGACTAATTTGTCTGCGAATAGGTCAGCTGCTTCTTGTGCCTCTGATCCCTGTTGGTCTTGCTGCTGTGAAACATTTTAATTGAACCCAGCCATGTGCTGCATCCACAGCATGGGCATCACGCAGAGGGCTGGCTGCCTTACCGCTAGGTCCAGTCTCCATCGAGAAAGCCCAATCCAAAACTATCAGATTTTCCCTTTGGAACAGATCTCCCTGAATGAGGGTTGAGAGCAAGGGGGGGAACAAGCACTGCTTGGCATTTATTTTCTCCAAGAAAAATGCTTGCCCTTCTCCCTGATTGCACCCCATCCAGGTTGTTCTTGGAAACAACGTTCTTCCTTGTTTGCTCCAAAGGGCCTTGGGTCAGGCCAAGCTTGGCTTGTAGAGTGGTGTTGGAGATTATATGCACCTGCACCGGCATATAAAAGGGTGCTGCTCCTCCAGCCAAGCCCCTCTTTATTATGAGAGCCCTCACCTGTGGTTCTTGGGTGAGCTTTCATCCTGGGGTCCTCCTATGCTAGACACAAGGAAGAAATTTTTTACACTGAGGGTGGTGAAACATTGTCCCAGGTTGGCCAGAGAGGTGGTGGATGAACCATCCCTGGAGACATCCCAGGCCAGGCTGGACAGGACTCTGAGCAACCTGAGCTGGTGAAGATGTCCCTGCTCATGGCAGGGGTGGCACTGGATGAGCTCTGAAAGTCCCTTCCAGTCCAAACTATTCTATGATTCTATGATTCTGTGCCACCTCCCATTTCCCATCTCCCTCTGGACAGGAGCAACTGGGTTGATGATGATGTGTGTTATCTTGTCCAGATTATCTCTCTGTGAGCCACAGGTCAGGAAACAGCTCCACAGTTGCTGATAGTCAAGTGCTGACTGGCATAGTCACACTGCCTGGCTGAGACAAGTGTCCCCTGAGGCCAGAGAGGTACAGTTCAGAGTCACAGCAGGATCCCTGATGTCATATCCAACAGACCTCAACGCCTACACATGGGCTCCTGAATCCCATCCAGGTCTCCAGTGACCATCATGGGCAGAATCACACAGAATCACAGAATGTCAGGGATTGGAAGGGACCACAAAAGCTCATCCAGTCCAATCCCCCCGCCGAAGCAGGAACACCCAGAGCAGATCACACAGGAATGTGTCCAGGTGGGTTTGAATGTCTCCAGAGAAGGAGACTCTACAACCTCTCCGGGCAGCCTGTTCCAGGGCTCTGGCACCTCAAAGGAAAGAAGTTTCTCCTTATATTCAGCTGGAACCTCCTGTGTTTCAGTCTGTGCCCGTTGCCCCTTGTCCTATTACTGGTTGTCACCAAGAAGAGCCTGGCTCCATCCTTGTGACACTCACCCTTTACATATTTATAAACATTAATGAGGTCACCCCTCAGTCTCCTCTCCTCCAGCTCCAGAGCCCCAGCTCCCTCAGCCTTTCCTCACACGGGAGATGCTCCACTCCCTTCAGCATCTTTGTTGCCCTGCGCTGGACTCTCTCCAGCAGTTCCCTGTCCTGCTGGAACTGAGGGGCCACAACTGGACACAATATTCCAGGTGTGGTCTCCCCAGGGCAGAGCAGAGGGGCAGGAGAACCTCTCTGACCTACTGACCACCCCCTTCTAACCCACCCCAGGTACCATTGGCTTCCTGGCCACAAGGGCCCAGTGCTGGCTCATGGTCATCCTGCTGTCCCCAGGACCCCCAGGTCCTTTTGCAGCAGCAGCTCTATGGTTGCTCAACAGTGCAGAACAGTCA
Organism: Streptopelia decaocto; assembly: GCF_964273445.1. Taxonomy (NCBI): domain Eukaryota; kingdom Metazoa; phylum Chordata; class Aves; order Columbiformes; family Columbidae; genus Streptopelia; species Streptopelia decaocto. The sequence goes on from NC_138655.1 coordinate 159,108,553, forward strand.
TTGCCTTTGTTTTTCTTCCAGCTGAGCCACCTCCTGGTCACCTCAAATGTCACTTCAGCCTGCAGAGCTGTGGCTCCCCCCAGCAGCCCCTTCTGGATGGGGGCACACTTCATCACCAGACAAGAAACTTGGCTTCAAACACCAGAGAGCAAATCAGTGTCAGAAATGATAGAAACACCAGGAACAAGAGGGAGAGGAGGTGAAAAGCTGGCGGTTTGGTCTCAGTGATCATTATCGATCAGCATACCAACACTGCTACTCCATGGACTGCAACAGAAGGGGCCAAAATGCCCTAAGTTCCCCTCAAACACCACCTTTGGAAACAGAGGGTGTTTCGCTGTTGGACTTTGCACGCAACATACTGATAAAACCTCAAGCTACACAGCACGTGGCAGAGAGCGGGGTCTTCTCCAGTCAGCGCTGCTTTATTTTGTGGTTGACATTTAGCTATCACTGAGATGGGCACATTAAAAACCATGATAAGATAAATATTTGCTCAGCATGAAGAGCTGTCAATAGGTACATCGCCTGGCATTACCTCCACTATGTCTCACACAGCATGAGCAGGGCTGGAGCCAGGAAAATCTCAACCTCTGACCATTCACAGGCTATTAAAGATACAAGTCACCCCTCTGGGGACCTTGTCTCCCAGCTTAAAGCTCCATTTGCCGTGGGAGTAGCACTGATTTGAAAGTATCAGGTACAGGATTCATCTACCTGAATCTGTTGAAATCCTGATGGAGCAGTTGATGGAGGCCAGGACACACTTGCCCCTTCTTCCAGCAGAAATCCAAAATGGACCAGATGAGTTACAGTGCCTCCAAGGTGCCTCTTTCCCTCCATGGCGTGTGTGATGTCTGGTAGCTGCATACAAGGCTTGATGTGGTGGAACATATACTGCTGCCCTTTAAGTGTGTCCTAATCATTTGTCACCATCCCTGTTAAAAAGAAAAACCAAACCCTAAACTTGTCTTCTTTCTAATGCAAATTCACCCGGACTTCAGCTTTCCAGCTCTCTGCTATTGTCCCATTTTTCTCCATTTGATTAGGCAGCCCCACATCCTGCATCCTCTCCCCTCTGAGGCAAACCTCAGCTTCAATCAGGTCCACTCCCAATTTTAGCTTGGGTTTGTTAACCCTCTCCCTGTGATAATTACCTCCAGCTCTCAGGTTATTTGGGTGACTCACCGCTCCCAGCTTCCCAGTGTTGTTTTTAATGGGAACTTCACAGTACCTGTTTCATTAACACCCTGCGTGGTAGCAACCTTACCTCTGCATCTCTCTTGTATTGACTCTGCCTTCTTTCTCCAAGACAAAACCAGTCCTTTCTGATCCTCCTTTGGGGTGAGCTCATGGCCTGATGCTTATCCACAGTCATCGCTTTATCTTTTTTGCACCATCACTACTCTCCCCATGACCAGATGGGACTGTCCTTTCTTTGAATGTCACTCACTAGTTAACACCAGTCCCAAGGCAACCATTAATTTCTCATCCATAGCCACCACACTGAAGTCCTCAATTTCATTTTTGATACTTGATATTGCGTGTTCAGAAATGACCAGCTGTGTTTTTAGAAGCACTAATGCTATTCCTCTATGACAGTGCAGGTTTCTCGGACTGAAATCTCTATTAACCAAGGTCTTTTCATTTCTGCACATTAAGGGCTGGAGCTCTTCTCCACTTGAATTCAATGGCTTGTAACAGATCCCTGTCACTACCCATTCTTGGGTAATGTTAGCTTGAAGATGCAAAGGCATGAAAGACTCTCTGGCTCTGAGCTATCAATAAATCTTAAACGAAATGTGGGGTTTTTATTAATAGGTGTCCTCTGCTCCTTTTCCTCCCTTCTGTCTTCCTCCACTTGTAACAGCCCATTACTGCAGCACTCCACTACCCTGAATCCCTCCTTTGTCACCCCAGACACTATATAAACTACTGAAAAAGCTCTCCTTCAACTGTCGCATCACTTCAATCTGCTCCTGTCACACAAAATCTGCTTTTGTTTTGCATTTGCCTGCTTTGCTCCTGCCCATTTCATTATCAGTTTAACACCTTTTTTCTTGCATTCTCTAGTCTCCAGCCAAAGACAAAAAGAACAAAAAATAACTTTCCTATCCAGGAGCTGTTGGCTCGCTTTGTTATCTGCCCATCTTTGTCTTCTTCCACAAAACCAAAACTTTCAGCTGCATGTCACAGAGGAGGCTGCAGTATTTTTTGTTATCTTGCTCGACCTCTCAGAACAATCTCCCAGCTGCTCCCCCTTCCAAATTATTTCTTCTTCAGACTCATGGGTTGTCTGAAGTCTGTGCTGACCTGCGTAACTCCATGTGATGCTCCATCTGTTGTTGACTTCCATGTGTTTACTTACTAAGGGGAAAGCTGAAAACGTGACTTCAAGATCTGGCCAGTGTCACTGTCATTCCTCAAAAACCAGGTCTGCTGTGGACTGGGCTCTGATTTTGATCTCCTCAAGCCTGCTCTGGTTCAGCTCCAGGGATGCTGACAGAGGGAGGACCTGTGAAACGTTCCCTGTGCTTCATCTCACGTGGGGCCACCTCAGCCCATCGAGAACTAAGGATGAAACCAGGAATTGACAACACTGATCTGGTTTTCCCAGCCACCAGCAGTGAAGTTATGGCTCTTCAGCCCAGAGGGGTCCCCAGAAGATCTGTTTTGTACCCCTTGCTCCACCATGGGATGCAAAGCACATCCCAACACGGGCATCACAGTGGTCACCCTCCATAGGGACAGTCACAACAGAAGCAGCTCTCCAGAACCGACCATAACCCACTGGTTTGAGCTCCAACCAGTACATGTGAACCTGTTTTAATGGGAGTCAGACCCTGATATCTCAGCACTGTTGACTCTGCATTCAGACACAGACTATACATAATTCTCTCTCTGTTTCTGTCTCTATATAGACATACATGATGCCAACAGCTGGAACTCAAGTTTAAGTATATTTATACATATACGTATATGTGCATGGACAGTGAGGTGTATTAAAAACAGTTTATTTCAGAAATAGCATCATTTTTCCTGGCGAAGGAGAACAACTTCTCCTATTTTCTGTGCCACTGTATTTTTGGGCTTAGCAAGGCAAAATGCCAAGGAGCGACAGCGTGTTTACATACGAGCAGCTAAAAGAGCTCTGTAGCAATCAAGGTATTGAGTGGGTCGGGCTGAAAATAGATCAGCTTGGAAAGACTTTGATCAAAAGTGTTCAGCAGGGGACTGGATGCATTGAGGGGACCTGTGAGCACCGGTGACAGCCTCTTCTGGAATATATTCCCATCTTGCCCAAGCTTATGAAGTGCAAGGCTTTTGTGTAGTGAGTCCATGGTTTACCTCGTTCACTGTGCCATGGTTAACCCCAGCTACAGGGACTGAATTGTCCTCCCCCATCCTTCGAGGTTTAACTTTCTAGGTCAACACTGAGGTGAAGAGATACGTGGAGGATCCCCATGCACAAACAATGAGCAAGGTGCATGCTCCTTCCTCCAGTCACTCCTGAACCTTATCACGAAAGGGGATTAATTATCAGGAATGTAATCTCTTTTTTTTTTTTTCTGGGAAAACGTCTTCTGAAAAGTTGTTTAAGGCCTCACTGGGAATCATGGAGTTTGTCATCTCAACCTTTTGGGGGCAATTATTTTTGTTTGTCCCCTTGAAGCTCTCCTGAGCTCTCAATCAGAAGGACTCCAACCCTCTTCCGAGCTGATAAAGCTTTTGCCTCTTATTTTCTTGATGAGGAGATGTGCTCTGCCCTCTGCCAAGCCTACCCTACCCATGTGATTACCAAACTATTTGCCTGTGGCTTCACATACCTCACTTTATACAATACCTTGTGCCAGCTCTCCTTTCTGGGCATGTCTACACAGCTATTTTGGCCTGGGGTTGAGGTCTGGCATGTCTCTTGGCATCCTGACAGTCACGACAGATTACAGAGGAAAGTGTTTGGGCTCTTTCAGCGGCTCCAGGAAAGCTCTCACCCTGCGATAGGAGAACACGAGCCCAGCTCTGGCTTTGAAGGTGTGGGTATACGACAGGTCTAGTCACAGGCCCTGGGCTCAGGTCCAGATAAAACGAACAGCACCGTCATGTCTCTGTAGCACTTTGTTTGCAAGTGTTTCCGGTCCTTAATTCCTTTATTTTTGTAGCAAATGGCTTAGGATGTTGTACTATGAGGCTTTTTTTCTTTGTGTTTTTCCAGCTGCAGACATCAGGGAGAACTGGTCACCATGTGCTGTGTCCAGTTCTGAGCTCCCCAGTTTAAGAAGGACAAGGAATTACTGGAGGGATTCCAGCAGAGGCTACAAAGATAACAAGGGGTCTAGAGCATCTTTGTGATGAGGAGAGACTGAGAGAGCTGGGGCTGTTCAGCCTGGAGAAGAGAAGCTGAGAGGGAATCTCATCAATGTTTATAAATATCTCAGGGTGGGTGTCAAGAGGATGGACCAGACTCTGTTCAGTGGTGCCCAGTGACAGGATGAGGGGCAACGGGCACAGACTGAAACACAGGAG